>NC_056737.1:499125645-499335645 GCF_019279795.1 Protopterus annectens
CTAGTCTTCTTGGTTTCTATTCCACATCAAAGGAAGAGCCCTTTATCTTGCCATTTTTTTGTATCTTTTCAGATATCTTTCCTTCCGTGGCATGCAACATAGTTTAGTCCAGTTTCTCTGTGTAACTTCTGACATTGTTCACTTATAGCTATACAATTTTTAATTGCCTTAGGGCTACTTAAACAATAGTGGATCCCCAGTGTATTTCAACAAGTCCAGTTTCCTGGGTATCTTTTAGAAACATTTCAGGGCATATAGCTGAGGAATTGTTTAAACTAATTATAACATAGATCTGCACATGATATTAACACCCCTACCAAACAGTCTTTAATTGTTTTGGGGGGGCAATACCCAAAAGTGTTTTCATAGATGCACTAGTGTAACTTTTGGAGACATACGCACTTTTTAAAAAATGCCGAATGGGGCAAAAATAAAAGCTTTGGGGGAGGGGCATCTCAGACTACATCCCTAGTTCTTAAGTACACAATTCTACCTCTTCTTGGACTTAAGCTCTTTGCACTTTTAGCTGCTACTGAGTCGATGTCGTTTGCACAGGTCGAAGCTGGCTGGAGTCCCCAAATTAACTGAAAAGTTTGATTATGTGCCATCGCCTTTTTTCTGCACCCATACTTGAATTACATTGTTTATACATTTGTTTGCTTAGTTATTGACTTAATTCTTGATGTATGTATATTTGTTAATATCTAGTAAGAAGAACACTGGCTCAAGGACCCTTTTTGGGAGCAACCCGGGCAACAAGGCAAAACATAACCAGATTAAAGCAATACAGAATACAAGAATTACATAATGATAATTTGCTACATGGCCCAAATAACAACTTAGTAATAATAACTACATAGTAATTTCACTTGTTTTCACCCGCAATAAGCTAACTTGCAGCCAGGTAATAGGACCAAACCTCTCTCAATTGTCCAGATTTCTGCAAAATGTACAGATTTTTTTGTCTTGTATTTACCATTTGTTCTTCATAAAATTTGAAGTTTTCTGGCAAATCACTATGTAATGAAGTTACTAAATAATGACATATATTTGAGATTCACACTTCAGATCCTTCAGAAAATGCATGGTAATAAAAATCCTGTTAAGCTAGCAACTTTCTAAGTTTATAAGAAAAATATTTAAAATCTGACCCTATTTTGGGCCTTTGTCACCCCACTATTTTAGGCTTTATCCAGGTTTATTGTGCAAAGAGGTTGAGAGGTATGAATACGACACATGCCCTCATTTTATTATTAAAGACAATGTGCATCCCTGCAGTATCAAAATTAATCAGCTACAGGCACCCTGAGTACTGCTACTTGTGACAGCATTCAGTTTGTAACAATGTACATGGGTGTGCTGAGTTGTGCCCTTCAATGAAACTGCTTTAGAAGATGTACTAACCTCACCTATGGCACGGCCTCTCATGTTCCTTCAGCCTTTACCTTTAGACAGCACTGGGTTATCTGGGGCCTTGTCACACAGGCAACACTGGCATGTCATGGACCACAACTTAGCCCTGGCATCATACCCAGCACCAGTGGGTGTGTTTTGTGTCTCCTACTCTGACCCAGGGTACAAGGACCAAAAGAGAAAACACATAACTGAAACAGAACAAGTTCATACCACAGGTATAATAGCACAGCCTGTTGTCATCTCTGAGAGTTGAAAGCACCTTTAGAACAAAATTTTACTTGATATACAACACTTTGCCTACAGCTCCATAGTCTAAATTTTGCTACTTTTTTCTGGCTGTGTTTTTGTTATGCTTATTCTTTGCCTTACGGTTACCATCATCAATCACTAAGCATGATTAACAGTTGCAATAAAGAATCCAGTTATTTAATATTTATTTAGTAATTAATTTATTGATCAATGTGTTTATTGGGAAAGTACACAGGACAATTTTATTAATTTCAGCAGAGGCCTCGTGAGAAAACCTCCACAAATAAAACAGAAAATATATGTACATACGTGAAAAACTGACATTGTATTACAATATACTGTAAACACACAGATTAATACAAACAATGCACACATGACATGTAGAATAATGCACATATATCATCATTAAAACAAGATAAATACAACATAGATTCATAGGTAGGTACTAGGCTATTGGCCATAGGGCCTATATAAGCCTAGTCAAAAAAGGTGCCCTGGCTTTCACCATCCAGGAAAATTATTTTCCTGTGCCACTGTCGAGCAGAGCCACAGAAGTGATCCCCGGGGTGAATTTCCTATTTCCCATAATGTAGTACTGAAAAGTATTGGCATGGTATAAGTGTTAGAGGTTATTACTCATAAAACAAAAGGGAGATTGTGGCATTCAAACAGCTGATGAGGAAGAGAGGAATACAGAGGAGAGTGAGGAACAATTATTTGTTAGAGGTGATAAGAGTAGCTGGTATGGGAAACAGGAGATATACAGACTAAATACAAAATTAAGAATAAGTGAAATAAAATTTAATAAATAAATTAAATTAAATCTAGACATTCCTCTTCACTGCCAAGAGCTTGGCAGAATGTTCATATTTTTGCATTATATTTTAAAATTTGTGTTTTTTGGCAAGTTATAGATGACTGAAGTCATTACAGAATGACAGACTTTGTCTTGTGAGGCGATGATGCATTGTAGTGTAACACCTGTTGTTACATTGACTTTCTACATTTATAAGAGCAATATATCCAGCCACACAACAGCATAATAAAAGTTTTATTTAGCGATAAGTAAACTGTAATTTTTAATTAAAAGAAGCATATGCCTTGTACATGATTTTATCAAGCTTTAGTTGTAACAATTGCTGTGAAATTTAGCCAGCTCCATTAAAAGACTGTAAAATCCCTAACAGTAACATTCAGTGGTAACTTCAGTCACTATCCCATTTAGCCTATGTGTGTGACATAGCAGTTTCTCTTGTACTGACTTTTTAAGTTAAACAGTTATTTGATAACTATTTCATGTAAGTAATAATGTTTTAATATGTTGTGTTAGGAGCTGTTTTTGATAGCATACACTTTGAAAGACACTTGTGTCTCTCTGGAACCCATGGCATACTGAAACTGTTAATGTTTAGTTTAGTGCCTATGACTGATTCTTTAGAAAGGTATACATTCATTTATCTATGTCTATTTTTTGTGTCTGTGTGTACATATTTTCGCATCACATTTCTTGTCCGTTTTTCATAAAATTGTGTTTTTCTGGCAAATTAGTGGCAAATTGTTAAAGACCTAACTTAGAAAATAATGACAGACATTTGAGTTTCAGATTTCATACCCTTCAGAAAATTCATACTAATGCAAGACCTACTACTCTATTATCTTTCTAAGTTTATAAGAACACTATTTAAAAATTGTCCTTATTTTTGGGCCTTTGTCCCACTTCTGTTTATGGCTTTGTCTAGGTTTCTTGCTCTGCGGTTGAGAGGTATGACAAATGTATCAGGGGCATCACTGTCAGCCAGAGACTTTTCAAATTGTGACATACTTGTTGCATCCCACTCCCCCATGTTGTGACTCTGGATGTGTCCAAGCAAGGCAAGGAGCAGTTATGCAGTGCAAGTCTGCAGAGTATCCCCCCATCCAAGGTAGACACAAGTACTACAGTGGCTTTTCATCTGTCCTTGATTTTGCAGAATGTTCTGGTTTTCTGTCATATTTTTATACTGTTGATTTATGCTTCTTATTGTTCAGAAAATGCATGCTGTTACAATGCTTGTTGCTCTGTGTTTAAGTAGCAATGCTTTAATGCCATCAGGTAAGCTTGTCTGAGATTGTAAGATGCAAGTAAGCTTTAATAAGCATACTGTTAAAAAATGACCAACACTTAAAGCCTTTTTGTTGTTGCCATGCAGAGAATATTTACATAGCTAAATAACGTATAATATCTAGGTATTGAAATGCATATGACAGTATTTGTAATAAAGGACAGGATTACAGTATTTTAAGAAGCTCATTACATTTGTTGGAGACTTGCAGTCATCCTTGCAGGCTTTACCTGTAAACTAAACAGAATGCCAATCTATCATGTGTGGTCCATAACCTGTGCAGTAATCCTTTAAGCAATTTATCTTGAGCTTGTTTCTTGTTTGCTGTTCATTTTGTACTTTGATCATATTTTCCCCATGAAACAAGTAGATAGCTGTTGTCAGGAAGCAGGTCTTTTTTCGATAAGAAACATTTTTACAAGTGGAGGTATCACAGAGATTGCTACTTTTAGCATGTTACTTGGTACTTTTATAAAGCTGAATATAAATTATAATTAGAACTGCAGTGCAAGGAGAAGTGGTTTGGATTGAGTGTTGCTTGTTTTTTTATACTTGATTTTGACTGGCATTCCAGTAATGCATTTAAAAAGTAATTTTTTTTCATGCCTCAGAACCTTTTTGTTTCCATCTAGATATTAAGTACGCTGTCATGTAGCCAATGTATTGAAATATTTTTTTTTCTTCTCCACTTTATTTTGTCTTGATTGGACTCTCATAAAGATGGTTTGGCATGTAGGGCAGCGTATTTAATTAAAGTCCCAGTTTTTGTGGTTTTGAGCATAGCCCCACTCCTTTCTAGTTGATCACACCCCTTCCCATTGGCCCCACTCATTCAGGTGTCTCCTGTAGCACCCTTTGATCTGAAGTCACCAGCCACCACTGTGGTGCATGCCAACCTGACTAAAGACAAAATAATTTCAGCCTTAATCACAACTGAAGCACGGACCAGCAACCCAGAAGACAACTAGTGTGGTGTTTGGGATTTGCAGCCCTCAGAAACAGGATAGGTCATCTTTTCCTTGGAGAACTTAAAATCCTGCCTGGAGTTAAAGATGCTTGAACTGGAGGCCCAACCTTTGGAATTAAAATCAGCAGAGAGACTGCAGCAGACAAAACATATGAAAGTAGAATCAGCAGAGAGACTGCGGCATTTGGAGGCCGACGAAAATGAGAAACAATGTCAAAATGAGAGGGAGAAGCTGATTCTTCATCAGGGTCATGGAGGTAATGGGGAAGGGAATAACGGAACCCCAGAAGCAATACAGGTCAGAAAATTTCTTCCACAGTTTACAGTGGGTGATAATTTTTATAGTTTTATTCATACATTTAAAAGCGTATGTAAACAGTATAATGTTGACCAAGAGCTGTAGTTACAGTTCCTTACCCTTTTAGACCATGGTAAAGCTGTAATTGCTGTTTCTAAACTGTCTGATACTGATTGTTTAAATTATGATAAAGTTAAACAATGTTTATTGGAATGTTTTAAGTTAACACCTGAAGCTTACAGAAAAAAAAATTGTGAGAAATGATGCAATGCAGATGGAAGTGTATGTGATTATATTTTTGAGTTAAGCACTTATTTTCATAGGTGGGTGAGTGGGTGTCAGGTCACCACTTTTGAAAGGCTGGCAGACCTTTTGGTGACAGAATGAGTGCTTAGCACTTTGCCTGAGGACATAAGAATCTGGTTGGTAGACTGGCAGTGCAACTCGCAGATGAGCTGGAGAGAAAAGGGGATGTCTACTTAGCAAGCAGGGCACCGCAGCAAAAGAAATAGATACCCAGTGCTGCACATGGATATAAGGGAACCCATGGTGGACAGCTTAAACCAACCCAATAGAGTCTAACAGTAACATGGGATGCAACTAGTTCATGCACACAGCCAGGATCAAGGGTTAGCTGTATTAAATATAACCAGAGGGTCCATTTAGCATACAAATGTCCACTGAAGCAAGGCGGAGAACAAAAGATGAGGGAGCCAGCAAGTGGGGATAACACCATGCCAGTGGTAAGTTGCCTGGAGACAACAGGTGTACCAAACTATCACCAGAATTGGTATCCTATCTTATTGGATGGAAGACAGGCCTCTGCTAAGAGAGACATCCTCTGACATAACCATTTTGAAGCCTGCAGTGTTTAAACAGGAGGAGTACTTGCTTGGGCAGTCCACTCCAGTCAGAGTTTTAGGAGGGACTCCATTCCAAATGCCTTTGACCAGGGTTCACCTTGACTGGGAGGGTGGAAAAGGAAGCAAGCAAGTAGCTGTGTTTGCATACATCCCTGCAGATGTCTTGATAGGGAATAATTTTGATAATACAGTACCTTGTGTGCATGCAGTTACATGCAGTCAGGCTTGGAGACAGGCATGTGAGTCTGGTAGGCTTGGAGACACCCAGACAGACTCCACACCTGAAGCTGGGACTCGTGATGTAGCTATTTCAGGGAGGGAGATATCCTATGGCAGTGAGCCTGAAAGTAAGCCACAGCTGCTGGTAGATACTGATGTTCCCATGGACAGGTGACTTCACACACAGAGGTGAGTGGTAGAACCCAGGCTGACAGGAGGCACCACTGTCAGAAGATTCCAGGATCCCTGTGGGAAGGGTCACAAAGGTAGAGTTCAGACAGGCTCAGTTTTCAGACCCTACGTTATGAGGCTTGAGTAAGGTAGCTAAGGCGGCATCTGATTCTCAAGGTAAAGGGGAGTCTGTATACTGGAACAAAGGGTTACTGTATAGACAGTGGACCTGTAAGGGAAAGCTAGAGGGTGAAGTAATACAGCAGTTTGTAGTGCCCAGAGCCTACCATCTGGCACTTCTAGCCATAGCCAATGACATTCCATTTGCAGGTCATATGGGCATAAAGCATACCAAGAGGCATATTATGCAGAACTATTACTGACCTGTGATTGCAAGGGATGTAGCAGGGCACTGCAGGAACTGTGAGCAGTATCAAAAGGAAAGGTAGGCAAGGTAGGAGACAAGGTCAAAGCAACTCTGATGCCTTTACTGTGGATTGAAGAGTCATTTCAGAGGGTAGCTATGGATATTGTGGGGGCTCTGAGTACACCAAGTTCCACAAGGAAGAATTATATCCTGGTGGTAGTAGATTATGCTACTACATACCCTGTAATTGTGGCTCTGTCCTCCATGGAGGCAGAGAAGGTGGCAAACACTTTGTTAGAGATTTTCAGCAGGGTAGATTTCTTGAGAGAAATACTAACTGACAGAGGTGACAGTTTCATGTCAGACCTGCTGGTTATCTGTGGAAGTGCTGTGGGATGAAGCACCTAAAGACCACCCCTACCACCTCCAGACTAATGGTCTTGTTGAGAGGTTAAACTCTACACTAAAGACCATGCTACATGCATTTGCAGACCAGTTTAAGGGAGAGAGGCACAAATATTTGCCCCATCTGTTCTTTCCATACCAAGAGGTACCCAAGAAATCCACAGGTTTTTCACCCTTTGAGTTGCTGTATGGGCATAGGGTGAGGGGGACTTTAGATCCAGTTTATGATGAGTGGAAGTCTGTTATAACATATGTCCTAAACCTCAGGACAAGGCTTTGGGAGCTCATGGTTTTGGCCCAGGAGAACCTGGCAGGAGCCCAACAGAGGCTGCCCCCTCTCTGCAATAGACTTCTAATACACATCAAACAGAGCACCTCGACGACCCTCTTCAAGCAAATCCTTGATGAGTGGATGGGAAACCACAAATTTGCCCCAGGAGTTCCACCTGTGTCCCTAACTGACAGGAGTGACAGGTGCTGACTGAGGTTTCTCTTTGGAGATAAACTCTTGACTAGGCTTGTAAGGGCCCCAGGGCCATTAGCATAGTAACCTCCTATGATCCCATGAACAGCAGAAAAAGGCCTGGTATGACAGGAATGCTCGTGCCCGAGAGTATGGTGTGGGACAGTAGGTTATAGTGCTCATTCCTGTCAGACACAATAATCTGCAGACATTCCAAATGCTTAAAGGGGGTTTGAGAGGACCCCCTATGTTAGCCTGTCCAGATTCCAGCAAATAATTTGTTGTGCAGGTAGATGCTTCAACCATGGGGTGGGGACTATACTCAGCCAGGTTTCCTCAGAGGGACAATAGAACCCAGTTCTATATCTCAACTGTAGACTCCAACCAAAGAAGGACTACTATGCAGCTGTAGAAAAAGAATGTCTAGCCATAGTATGGGCAGTACAGAAACGTCAGCCCTATCTATATGGAAGTAAATTCACTGTGGTTACAGACCACAATCCCTTAACATGGCTTCATCATGCCAGCCAACAAAATGCCAATTTATTAAGGTGGAGCCTAGGGGGTTGCAGGCATATGACTTGACAGTGCAGCACCATAGTGGGGTCATCAATCCCAATACAGATGGGCTCTCAGGACAGGGTATAGGTTAATGTGTTCCCACACAGGCCTATTTCTCTTAAGCAAAATTTTTCCAGGGTCACTTGCAAAACTAAATTGAGTCTTCAAAGGAGGGAAAGATATGATGATATGAGGTAGTGCCATCTGTGTCAGGGAAAGTAAGGCAGTGCATGTGTAACACATGCCAGCATAGCTAGCTGGAGTTTTTTAAAGAAGTTTATGTCATTTGACTATCATACAGATTTGTACAGATGTCTGTGTTAAAATGTATTTGTAAACTTGCTTATCTTAAAAATGCAAAAACCATGGGTCCTGCTGGACAGAAAAGAGATATACATGTATGTCAGACAGTATTATTATAACTGATTCAATGTATATGATTTAACAGAGAATTCTGGAAGGGAAGAGGTTAATTTCAGTCCAGCTAATTTTGAAAAATAGGTTAAAAATTAAATGGGTTGATTTAGGCCATAAAGATTTTATCCTTCACGTCTGATTGCAGCCAGAGACAAAAATGTCTGAGAAAACCAGGACTATGAATCTTACTGTATTGTCCTCATGGGTAAACTAATTGCTATCCTGGAAGGGTGGAAGTTTTTTAATTCTTTTATAGTTTTCAGACATCACAACAGATCTTAGCAAAGCTCTAGGTGTGTATTGTACCAGAGTCAGGTGACCAGATGTGATGCCACTCTATAACCAGCACTGAAATGATTCTTTAAATATTAGTGAGAGATATGATGGAACTCTCACAGCAGCACTTTGTTTTCTGGAGCTTGGCAAGGATGATCTCCCACAGATATCTCACACAACCACACACCTCATCTCACCTTGCTGTAGTAAGTAACTTAACTAGAGAACAGTAAGAGAACAATAATTCTTTAGTCAGTCAGGAAATTTAGTGAGATTAGTTAAGTACTGTTTTTCTGCATCTGTGTGAATCTATCCAACTGTGTTATGTTTTATATTTCCTGTGTCTGAAACTCTGGAATGTATTGTAACTAGATGTTCAGTATTCTCATGTTTTCTATTTTATTACTTATTAAATATTTCTATACCTTTAATTGTGGCTGGTCATTTAGAGAATACTTTTAACATCTTAAGAGTACTTATGCTTATTTTAGTGACACTGTGGCAGCTCCTGGAAGCCTTGCTGCACTGGTCAAACTCTACCACTTGTATTAGTATTAATTTTACTCAGTATAATTGGGTACCCCTGTAAGAGCCATAGAGTAGCTGACTGGTGGTGGTAAAATTACCTTATAGTCTGGGCAGAGGGGGCACAGCTGGTAAATCTCTGCCAGCCTTTCCCAGGTGTGTGTGTGTGTGTGTGTGTGTGTGTGCGTGTGTGTGTGTGTGTGTGTGTGTGTAAATGAAATATCCAAGTGTGTGTGTGTGTGTGAGCTACTTGGAACACGGATACAGTGCTCCAAAGTAGTCTGGAGTCTTATTTAGGGCCTTGAGAGAGAGAGTCCGGCTCCAGGTCTGGAGTGTGCTTCCTATCTGCTCTTGAGGGAAATTGTGCTTGGTGCAGAGAACTGCATCTGTAAATACTGTGTGTGTCCATCTTTGTTCCTAGTGGCCATCCCTCACTAGTGTCAGTGGTGAGGATTGAGGCTCCTTAATTACTGGCCCAGAGTAGCGATCACCACAATCAAGACTGACATTGATGTTCAAGGGAAAAGGTATATAATTTAGGAAGCTAGAATGCAGAATTTTTTATTTACATACAGACAGCTGCCATTCTTGATGTATGAAGAAAAATGTCATTAAAAACTAAACTGTTATGCTTTCTAGCCTTACTTACTTTAAGCCTTACTATGCTTTATAGTGAAGAATATTTACTGAGAGAGGTCACGAAGAGAGTAAAATTACAGGTATATATGGGCACATAACAGACAAGAGAAATGAATGCTATTGTCCAGTTTTAGTATAACATCACCCAAAAAGATAAAGCGGTTTCAAAACCAGCTACTATATGGGTTAGTCAAGGTTGTACTATTGACTTTGTCAATGCAATGACTACTGAAAGTAGCACAGATGCTTGTAGAATTACAAGTGTTCATTCTGAACAATGGAGAACTTTGCAGGGTAATCTACAATGAATTACGATGACATGGGAACAGCCTAGGTTTATGACTAATAATGATGTTAATATGAAAGATTTCTTGCAGAATTAAACACTGACTAAAGGTACACAGGGCTGTAAGATGGCCAGTATATCTTTAAATATGCTGTTTACAAGTACTGCAGATAGATACAGATATATATATATATATATATATATATATATATATATATATATATATATATATAGGTTCATAGGTTCATACTAGGCTATCTGCCCGAGGGCATTTACAAGCCTAGCCCATAGTTTTGTGGCTTACGCCACCCCTTTAGTATGGGGAACTATACCCATTATTTTGCTGTGCCTCTGTTGAGCAGTGACACTGAGGTAATCCCTGGGGTATATCTGCGATCTCCCATCCATTGGTCAAGATTTCTCTTGAACAAGGCCAGCGAGGTGCTCTGCCTCACATATACCGGGATTTTATTCCACAGCATAGGAGTCTTTGGGTGATGAATCTATCCCTCCAGCACGTCCTATTAATAGCCGTGTCGAGGTTTACGTCTCCGCCCTTGTGGCTCTGACGGATCTAGATTTTTGAGGTGAAGCATATTCATCAAATCTGGGTTTGACATGGCCTTGTATGTTAGGCAAAGGTCACCTCTGAGCAAGCGGTGCGACTGAATAGAGCTGGAGTTCTTTCAGTCGGGCAGCATAGGACAGATGTTTGAGACCCTTTATCCTTTTGGTGAGGAACTTTTGTGGCCTCTCCAGCTGCTGCAAGTGTCGGGTCAGATACATTCCGAATGGGGCATTGTACTCAATCATTGGTCTGATGAGTGATGAGTATAGGGAGACTATGACCTCCCTTGATCTAGATGAGAATCCCTTCATGATAAGGTGGGCAATGTAGAAGGTCTTCCTAACTACTTTAGCTACATGGGTGTCGAATGACAGACTACTATCAACCTGGGTCCCCAGGTCCCTGATAACTTCTTCTGTACTCAGTGGATTGCCACCTATTTGGTAGCTAGGGGTAACCTTGTTTTTCCCGAAGGGTATGACTATGCATTTTTTGGCATTTAACTTTAGGCCATGGCTATATATATAAATATATAAATTTTAGATATATACATACATATATATATATATATATATATATACACACACACACACACACACACACACACACACACACACACACACACACACACACACACACACACCATGTGTGTATGATTTGGGGCCTAAATGGTACAAGTTTGAAACCTGGAGCTGTGAGGTGGGTCTCATATCCAGCTCATCTCAGGGACTGTTGGTGTAGGTTGGTGACAGAGTTTTGGAAGAAGCTATGGAGCTATGAGGTAAAAAAATTGTGCCATGAGCAGAACAGCATTTTTACAAGTAATGCCATAAAACCAACACTGGCTGGTTATCTAAAGTTTAAAATCTAACACGGGAGATGTGGGGTTGGAAACTGTCTGCTGGACCATTAGATCATATGGAGAAAGTAACCCTGTAAGGTGATTTCCTACATCACAATTATAACTCAACACTAGTACAATTAATGCTATCCTGCAATCATCAACCACTGATTTAAAGTCTGTGAGTATACCCAGGAGTTGCATGTCAGAGCTTTATCCATCAGACTGCCTTAATGGGTTTACCATCCAATTTACAAAGTATATTCTGTACGTGCTGTACTTTCACTTGGTGAATACCTTGCACTTAAATTATAGTTTGTTGTACAATCTACAGTCTGTTGGCATGTTTACATATTTTAAGGACTTTCTGTTATTCATATATGTGTCATTCAGTTTACTATTTTACTTGTCTTTTTTCAGGCAGTGTTTCCACATATTTGTATCATAATACTGTCTGCAAATTGTCAGAAAATAAACAAAGATTAATACTGAAAGCTGTGTCTATAAAGGTACATGTTCAGAGGAATATTTCAGCTCTGAACATGGATGCTGTTTTTTTTCTTTAATTTGGTAAAAAACTATAGCCTTGCATAAAGATACCAACATAAAGCACCATAATATCACAACATATGCAGCTGCATTCAGTAGTCTCACAACACAATTGTAGACTGATAGAGTAAAATCTAAGACACAAACTATTCTCAACCTGTAAGCTGAAAAAAAAGAAGTAACAATCCAAAGTTCTGACTCATCATTCAGACTCTGCTATCTGATAGTAGAAACCATAACTAAGAAACTGAAGGTGATTTCAGATGAGGATTTTATCAGAGATTATCCTGAAATATTTATTAGATTTGTAGAATTGACATGCCCTGGGAAAAATACAGTTGTTGAAGACAATTTTTTTCACATCAGACCACTGCAAGACAGGTAGAAGGCCTGTCATTAAACATCAATGATAATCTCTGTATAATTCCATAACCTGTAACATTTTCAGCCTGGCACTCAGTAAGGACACCAACATTGGTGACAATGCTCATGTGCCCATATCTACCTGAGAACATACCAGGTTTTTAATTATAGTAAAAGAGCTGTTGGGTGTTTATGCAGTAAAGGGCAATACAATCAGGCACGACACATATGAAAAACTGACATGGGTGTTGAAGGAAAAATGGACTTTGTAGTATCACAATTAATGATATCCTCTCCATGGCCAAGGACATGGACTTTTGAGTTTAATGGCCAAGTCACTGCCTCAGGAATTCATCAAATGAACCTATACACTAAACCTCATGAAATGAAAATGGTCATTAACAAAGAATATTGAAAATGTCAACTTGATAAGGCTGTGAAGTGAGAATCACATGCATTTTTAAACTTTTCTTGAGGAAGAAAGAATGGAGCATAATAATATGATTTATTTAAGCCAAGAGTTGTGGCTGTGCAAGGCACTTATGGTAACCAAATCTGTGTTTCTGCACAGGGAAATAAAATCCCTAACGAGTAATGCAAGCAAAGATGCCACATTTTTAGATGAGGACTGTTAATTATATAACCTGGAATTCCTTACCCATGTCACAATACTGTTAAAATACTTAAATGTTAGAATCAGACAGTAAAATGTGTGATCCTGCTGCATTTATTCAAAAGCTAGAAATGCTACAGAAGTGTTTCATCAAAAAGAAAAATTCATTCCTCAGCTTTAAATACAAGGCTTACTGAAACAATAAACTGAACAAAATACTATAAACCAACATTATTGCTTACTAACGAATACATTAACTAAGAAGGAGGTCTTTAGATTCCCATTTGGAACTGATCTTTGTACAGCTTCTGATCCCATGTACTTGGAATTCATCAACAGTGAAAATAACAATGCTTTATAGAGAAGGATTTGCACAGCATGATCTTTTGATGTTTTACAGATATATGTATGCATAAATGTCCCCTAATCTGACAGAAAATACAGTTAAGCTTACTGTACATTTTATGGTAAAGGAAGGGGAAGGTATGTATGATATTTAGAGACACTACACAGTTAAGTGAAATGATAGGGTATGGTAAAGGTGTTCCATGGCATACAGAAGGATAACTACTATGTGAAGAGTGTCCTGAAATACTTTCACAGGTGTGAAATATGTAAAGTGTGCCCTTCAGTCTGCCTTTGCTGGAGTCATGTCTGTTGTTATGGGAAGGTCCAGATATGAGGTGAATGTGCAAGGGGTGTCCCACGTCGGAGTAGAGAGTATTGCATGTAAACCACTGGTACTGCATGCTGACACATGGCAAGGATCCTGGTCACAGCTGGAGACATTCTTCAGACCCTGCCCATGGACTATCTCTTCAAAGTCATTCCGTAAGGTCCTACAGTCCACCTCCATCCCCACCAAAAGGTGAACTCAGCCCAGACACAGTTAGCTGGCACAGTGCATACTAACAGGTTCCTGACCCAGAGACTCCCCATACTCTGGAATAGACTGCCCATACATATCAAGCAGAGCACCTCCTTGGCCCTCTTCAAAAAGGAACCTTGATGACTAGATGGGAGATAGGAAATTTACCCCGGGGATCACGTCAGTCGCCCTGCTAGACAGGAGTTCAGGGAAGTAAATATTGTGTGAAGAAATAGCCAGAGAATTGTTATGGCCTGGCATGTACAGACCCTAGGGCTGATAACTTAGCACCAACCTATGAACAGTCATGCAGTGGCTCCACAACTCCATTAATGGAGGTTGTGAAACCTGATACCAAACAATCTCCTAGAGTATGTGACTATTACAGTCATCTCCCATGACCATAACCCACATTGTAATGCTACAGTCAAAATGACATTGTGTTTTCCCAAACTGTGCAAGAAATGATGACTGAGACCTGCCCACCCCTATGCTGTGTGTGTTTGGTGATGTCAGCTGTAGAATGTGGTCAGAGCATGAGCTGCACTACACTGCATAGCCTGAATAGTATAGCATGTTTCATATTATTCTACACTGTTGACATCAAGTCCCACTGTTGTGGACCAGACATCACTGCACTGCCTGTGTTGCAGTTTTGCTGTTCTCTATCACTGTCTTTCCCTATCTCTTTATGGCCTGTCCTAACTCAGTGTTGTCAGTCATCACCAACTACCAACACAGGACCATGTTGTGCAGCATGCCTCACACTAAAACTACCTTGATGCTTATCTCCAAATTATGCTGCAATGCACCACTGAAGGTATCTAAAGACCTGAATCCACCCTTCAGATGCCCATGCACTCTTTCCATGCCTTGTTTCTGCATGCCTATTCCTATGGATGCAAAGGTATGTGTAGCATTGACTATTCTTGCTACAGGGATCTCTGGCTGACCTACCAAGGACGCATTAGGCATTTTGCAGGCCATTGCCTTGTGCATACTTAACAGATTCCTCAACATCATGTCACGGCATGTGAAAGAGCATACCTGGTTCTCAAGGACTCCAGATGACAAACCCAACACTAAGTAGGCATTCTGCATGTTTGTATACTTCCCTGAGGGTCTAGGCATCATATATTTCACCCATGTTGCTACTAAGGTCTTACTTAGTCCAGAGAGACAGAAATACATAAAAAAGGCTTCTAATCCATGAACTGCTAGGTAAGCTATAGTGCCCAGGGCATTATCTGCAAAAGCAGACAGTTCATAAAATTCACACATATGCCACACATCCAACCTTTACCGATCCTTCCTGAGTGGGTACTTTCCACTTGGTTAAATGGTTGGCAGGTGCACATGCAGAGAAGAGAGAAAGGCCTATATGTGCAAGTAGCATGCATTCTAGGAGCATGCCACATATAAATTTGTGCCTTGTGTGTTGAAGACAGTGCTGCATAATGACATGGATAATAACCTCCATTCATAGACCAGAGACAGTGGCAGGAATATATATAACACAGCCCATGCAGAAACAAATCAGAATATCTATCAGTTTGAGTTTTTTGTGTTGAGCTTGACACCCAAAACCTCTCTTAGTGTAACATTATGCACAGCCTTATAGGTGAAAGAAAGTTTGCCTTTGTAACACCAATAATTCATACTGCATAGGTTAAGACATGTTACTTCTGATCACAGTCTATACATTTACAAGGTGGTATAAATTTGGTAAATCTTCTGTGCCCCTTCTCCAACAGCTGAAGATCAGTTTTAGAATAACTGCAACAGCTAGGGTTGTACTTTAATGTAGAATAGATTAGGCTAGCAATTGAAATTAAAAATTGCAGTTACCCGTACTCCTAAATATTTAAAAGCATTGCTTCTGGCTCCCAACACATTTGCTGAGAAATGCATCGCATTAAGGATCCACATACCACAGTCCTTAATTACATTTACTTCTTCCAAACCAGTGTTATTCAGACAGGCGTGTGTGTTGATTGCCAGACTGCCTAATTTTATCACCTTGCATTGTTTTTTTTTTACACATGACCAATCCATTTAGGAACTCCAAATGTTGATTTACGTAAACTTTTACTCAATGACTAATCATAACAACTCCAGTTTTGACGTCATCTACATACTTAATTGTACAACATTTAGAATCAGTTGGAATAGACACAAAAATCTGTACTAAATAGAATGGGTCCTGAGACTGAATATAAAGGAACTCCTGCTTCTATATAGTGCCAGTTCGCTGACAACCCTGTATAATGTGCCTCTGTAATCTATGGTCTAACTACCATTTCAACCCATTATATACTACAGCTATTTATATTATTTAACTTCAATTTTAACGACAATCTAACTTATCAAATGTGTTGGCATGATCTAAGTACACTACAACAACCAATCCCATATCAATGTCTGTAAACAAAGAACAAAGGATACAATCAGACTGGTAAGAGTGGATCAGTATTCTACAAATCTGTGCTAGCTCAGATCTAAAGAGGTAAGTTAAATTGCGGGATTTCAAAATACTGATCAGGCATCCCTCAAAACTATTACCAATTACTGGCATCATATAAACTGATAGAAGTCCACTAAGTTTACTCTGCCTCCCTTCCCTTTTGCAATGAAACAATATTAGAGAGCCATCTCTCCTTGGGAGCAGCGTCCTTTGATAACAGAGAATTAAATGTTACTACAACAGGTTTGACTAGATTGTCCGTGATCCTGCAAATAGCTTACCCAGACATGCTGTACTCTCATGTACTACTAACTTGATTTCTGTCTATATAGATATGGTCAGTGCCATAGATGCTGACATTCCAGTAGACATCCAATTTTTAGACTTGGTGAAGGCTTTTGATTCCGTCTCCCATTTGATGATAATATATGCACTTAATAAATTAGCTTTTAACAACCGCATAGTATTAAACGAATTGCTAACAGGTTTGATGGAAGAGGATCATGAGTGCAGCAACAGAGTAAAAATTCAAAATGTATAATGTGTGCAGTAGCAACTCCAGGGATCACTTTATATCAACAGAGTGAAACGAACGTCAGATAGCTAAGTTTGCTGATAATTCCGTGACAGACAATAAAAATCACACAAAATGAAACTCAGGAAGTTATACAAAACTACATGGGTGATTTATTATCATAGGCAGTGCAAAATCAAGTAGCTTTTAAAGGCAAGAAATGTAGCACTGTAGCTAATGGTAACAATAACCAAAAATATACATTGGACTAAACATCTGTTATTATTTTGGACTGTAAGGTTTATGAGGTTCATGGTAGGGTAATTGCTGAGGACTATTAGGTTGATAGGGTAGCTGGAAAAGTTTTTGCAAAATGGTAATGATTTTTACATCAATTACACCAATAAGGGTAGAACTTTTTATTACCAATATAACAAAGTACAAGACCAATGTTAGAGTATAGATCTGACTTTTGTACAAACACCACCAAATATATCATAAGACAAGAAAGGATTCAGAAATACTACACTAAATGTATACAGTGTATGAGAGGATTAAATTACGATGCACAATTATGTTAACTTAAACATATATTCAGTACTTCGCTGTCTGTGACCTTATTTGGGTATGAAAGAATCCGAATGATGAATCCAACCAATATACTTTGAATATTACCTTTTGAAATCATGATAGAAATGCTAGGAAAAACATTTGTTAGCAAATATAGCAAATGGCTAAAATTAAGAGTAATACCTTTTCTTCAAACAAGGGCTGCATGAAGGTGGAATAAGCTACATATTGACAAACCATATGGTGAGTTTGGGCATTTATGTTGATTTTGGGATAGGTGTTCCATTGGACTGTGCACTCTTGGAAACAGGCTTGTTACAATCTCTTGTGAGGTCTTGAGCCATTATTACACAGTGAAACATTACTCATTTCAACTTTCATAATGAAAACTGGATAAGTTATATCTAACATGCCATATATATATGTTGATTTAAAATTACACCTTAGACATGCACACTTAACAAAAAATATGTATTACATATATCAGCAATAACTGGTAAATTAGAACTACACTGTTGTTATATAGCAAATGGACAACTGCTTTTGTCTATGAGTTCACATATCTAAGGTAAGGCTTCTTACTAGCCTTACCTTTTGAAAGAGGATCTTCAAATCATAGTTCATCATCTACAAAAGTCCTTTTTTAATAGTCCAGAAGTCTCATTTAATCGATCCATTTCTACTTGCATTGTGTTTTGTAATAATCTTTCTGTTTTTTTCAACCACTGTATCTTCATGTGACATTGTCTACCAACTTACTAAGTAATCAATGTACCTGTCAAACATATTGTATGAATGTCAAGAAGGCTTTGCCAAGCAAAATTTCCCAATATAGAAAATCATTACAATCCCAAACAGTTATTCCATGTTTTACTATCTCTTTATCCATGATTTTAAGCAGTACACAACTTGGGGAGGGGACAATTTCCAAGAGAGTCTAAAATTGAATTCGAATCCAATGTGGTATGGATTACTTAGTGAATAGCACTAGGTCAAGTGTATTTAAACCCCTAGTATAGGGAAGGTGGCCAAATGGGTGTAATTATTTAATAACAGTAAATCGACAAATTCACTCTCAAAGTTGTTATCAAGGTGTACATTTATGAAAAACAAAAAAGACTACTGAGGAAGCTAAGTTCATGTAGAATGAGCCTTATTAACTTGAAGAAATAGCTTATCACATTTAGTACCACAAAATTGCATATATTTGGAGAGACACCAAACCAGGGTAAGTTTAGAAATGTTATGGTCAACAGTTTTGAAAGGAAATGAAACAAACAGCTGGATTTTTATAAATGGACTAATGTCTACATATCTGATTTGGCAATGAAGACATGCACTGTTGAAGCACTTCCCAGGATTAGAATAAGATGGAAACATTAAAACAAATATATCTACTGATTTAAATTTGGCTCAGTTGTAATTCTGGACATAATGGTAAAAGTGGTCTTAAGAAAACTGTCTTTATGGAAAAAAAACATAAAAGTTGCTCAGCAGACATAGCACAAAGTTCAGAAATCTTTCTGGTGTTGATGTCATAGTTACTATGAGGAGAGTATTCAAGTAAGGAACTTTAAGACTGGTGTACATGCTGATTCAGATGGAGCCTGACTCAACTTTTTTAAAAGCAAAATACATATCCCAGGGGGTAGTGGATCTCCTATGGGAGATCTCAACAAAATATGCCTCTAGGGAAGATCTTGCATACTTTCAATGAAGCTGACAAGTACGAATCATGGCTGTGATGAAAGCTGTAAATAGCAGCCCAATATACTTTGAAAGATGAATAACTTAGCCCAGTTAAAAAAAAAATACCTACAAAATATTCCAGCTCTGTGGGGATAAAAATATAAAAAGTTCAAATCCCTTGGCGTTAGCCCTCATACACACACATAAAAAATGTCTATTTCCCCCTGTACATTTTCCTTGTACTGGGCTTTTTGGAAGAGGAGAAGATACTAACTAGCCAGAAGGTGATTACTATCAACTACTGGAAGTTGAGAAGCCAATAAGTAAGCCAGAAGAAGTAAATGTCTTGGTAAGATCTGCCTGAGGGATGAGGTCAGCAGTATTCTTGGGGGAGGGCTGAATAGCAAGGACTCCTCTAACAGATAAGGTAGAGGACAAAACCAGATATGCCAGGGCCTACAAAGAGCTATGAAGGTGGCTTTGGCTTTGTGGAGCTTTACCTTTTGGATCAATCTTGTCATCAGAGGAAATGGGGGGATAGTACAATCCAGATGGCTGTGTGCCACAGTCTCCATCAAAGGTTTATACAATGACAGGATAAAGGAGAAAATACTGCATTTGGTGTTGATCAACCAGGCAAACAGGCCACAGTACAGTGTCCCTCCATTTTCAAAAACTCTTCCTTACTACTAACATACTGAAAGACTATTCATGAAGTAGGAGGAGGCATCTGTTCAGCTTGAGTACCAAGGAATTGGACCTTCCAGGTACATGGATGAGAAAATTGAACCATTACCCATGTCTACTGTCTCATAGCTTCTTGACACAGATGATAGGATTGAGTTCCCTCTTGTTTGATGATATGCTGTATAACAGCCATACTGTCTATCTGTTGGTATGTTGAAAACTCCCAATAGGAGGAAGTTCAGGAAGGCTTGAAAGGTCATCAGGACTGTGCTCATCTCCAGTACACTGATGTGGAAATAAAGTTCTGATAACATCTGATACCTTGAACTGTCTGCACACCAAAATGCTCCACCCCATCCCAGGACTCACCTATCTTTAGTAGCTGTAATCAAGGAAGAGGAAAGGTGGAAAGGAATGTCAAGACAGAAATCACTGTTACCCATCCACCCACCATACTAATGGTGCAGAATTGAAAAATGTGGGTATGAATCATCAGAGCATCTGCATTCTGAGAACACGGTACCTAAGGGGTCCAGCGAAAAACCTTCATGTAGTATCTTGCATACACAACCATGGGGATGGATGCCACCAATAAATACACCATCAAGAAGCAAGGCAGAGGTAAGCTGTCGAAGATTCAAAATGAAGTAAAATTTTGGGTTGGAGAGACCAGATGCTGCCTTCAGGAAATCTTGCTGTGCATACATTTCTTTCCAAACTGCAGCCTATAAACCTCAGCAGCTATGCAAAATCAATCGGGACTTGGCCACATTCATCATTTCTTCCAATAAATGGAACACACCTATGACAGAATACATTCTGTCACTAGGCATTTTGTAGAAGGGTCGGCTAGAAACTAGTCTTCTGGCTATGGGAATACTCTGACACACTGCAGCTGCAAGTGAGCTGCAGCCACAACATTGCATTTGGCAAACATCTGGAGGGCTGACATGAGACCAAATTGAAGAGTTTGCAGATAAGATAATAAATGCTTCTGACTCTGAAGGTCACAAGCCTCCTTAATTCCTTCATGATTCATGATCTTCTTGTGGAAATAAGTATCCATGAGGTTCAAACAAAACATCTACTCTCCTTCTGCCAAAAAGCAAGGACTGACTGCAGTGAAACCATGCGGAATGTTTCTTTGGGATGAATGCATGTAGGCCACTTAGATCCAAAACTAACTTTTCTTTTTTTGGCAGTAAAAAGAAACCAGAAAAACAATCAGACCCTCACTGGTCTACTGTGACTTCCTGAATAGCTCTTCTGCTTAATATATACTGGACCTCTGTTTTACCAAAATTCTTCCGATGGGGTAGAACATCTGGCAAGGAAGGGGCTAGGGAAACAAAGGTGAGATGTTAAGTAACTGCCCCCACCCATACCATTCTAGATCATTAGTTATAGATTCCCAAACTGGCAAATGGTGACACAGATGAGGCCCAACTGCCTTCAGAGGAAGAATTGAGCAATAAGGATAGGGCTTAGGAGTTGCTACTGACCATAAATAGGTAGCCAATGTTGCCAAATGATTGTCAAGAACCACTGCATTAGGACTAATGACCTTTCTGGAAGTTACCCTGTATGCTAAGGCTCATCTTAGGTTGCTCCTACTGTGGCTGCTACCCATGCTTGTACCACATCTAGGCTTCTTTGTATATTCAACAGAATGTACAGTCAGGATGTTGAGATTCTGGTCCAATAACCACAACAGTATTACCATTGTTGTGTGCATTTTTCATTCGTGCTATAAACACCAAAGTGGTTCAGGACTGTTAGTACAGAAACTCAACTTTCTGGGATGGCAGAGGACAAAGTCCATTTCCATTGGGATTAGGGCTACCACATCTAGGATCTCCCAGACTACATTGATGGCAATCTTTAAAATATAAGATATGGTGAGGCCACATAAGACGCCTGTTAGTTAGACATGAAAGCTTTCTGCAGCATCCACAGGGGAGAAAATTCAGGGTCAGTAATCCAGCCTCTACTCTGGCACATCAACTCCAGAACTTCCTCAAAGCTGGGGTCATAATGAGGGAATGTAGTGGTGGTGGTTTCATCCTCTTCATTGTCCAAGTCAGCCATGGAAGATTTAGGAGGTAAACTAAATGTCTCCTCTTGTATGTAGTTTCCAAATGAACATCTGGAGAAAGATTCAAGAAAAGAGAAATACTTTCTCTTAAGAACTGAAAAAGTCTAAGGAAGCTATAGAAGACATTCTGTCTGTCTATCTACACTGGATGACAGACTGCGGGTACGGAGACACAATAGTAGATCTTTCTGGTGCACAGGGCAATACCAGCATTGCAACAGGGTAAGGCTTGGGGGAGTACCACAACAAACAAGGCTGATAGCTTGGAATTCTGACAGGTGCTGATAAGTGCATTTACTTTAAAGTAACATGAGTTAAATACTTTGGCATTAAGATCAACAGTTTAGATATCAGCGTCAACAGTATGGTTCAGAAATGGCACTGACAGCTTGATCTCAGGCACTGATCCTGAGATCCCTGCCAAGGCTGAGAAGATTGGCATAACTGTCACAGACACTAACGTGAAGATTGACAACATCAGAGCAGAGGCACTCAATGCCAAAACTGGCATCTATATCTCAAGAAATGCAACTTGTGCCACTGATAATAGTGTGATACTGCTCAATTCTGATATCTTTAGGACCACTGCCAATGTCAAAGTGACCAATAAGGAAAGCCTTAACAACTTGGATTTGGGAAAATAAATGGCAGATGACTTAAGTAATCCCTATCAAAAGTGAGGAATCAGAAGCGACATAAGAAAACCTCTGCTGAGCTCTAAAGAAGATCTCTGCACATTTGTAATAACCACATTCAAAAACTAGCAAGGTGTGGCTTTGCCTCAGCATCAGATGTTTCAGTATAAAGGATTAAGAACACAAAATAATGAACACATCTCTAGCCAGTCCAAATCAGACACAATAGTAAAGAATGGAGATGTAGTCTCTTTTGGGACAGGAGATGACGTTTTCTCAACAGTCTTACCAAGAACCATTTTGACGTTATGCTCCATTCCTCTTGAAACTACCTTAGAAACTGGAGAGGAAATTAATGGATGCTTTAGAATCTTAGACCTCTTTTCCATAGCATCAACCTTTGAGTCCTTGCATAGCTTTAATATGGAAGTTACAGATCATCTAATGGTCAAAGAAGAAGAATTGTGTTAAAAGTAATATTTAGATTCAGAAACCTGCACCAGTAAAGGCTTTTTGTACCAGTAATATTGCAAAGTATCTTTTTCTGTGACAGACATTGGAAGAGGAAAATTCATCACCAGTGAAGTCTGTGACACTGCCAGCCCAGCTATCTGGAATTTTGCAAACAATTCTATGTCATTTGTGAATATTGATATGATTTATACAGAACTGTATGTTATGTACTGAGCTTCAAGAATATAACCATAGCATACCCTGCAGGAACATAGAAGATTAACTTATAAAACTTCAAGAAAATAAGTAGAAATTAAGTGCTTTACAATGTGCTATAAAAGTTAGTTTCAATGCAGCAAGGAGACAGGATGTCTAGAGCTAGAAGTTGTTTCTATTGTCTTGGAGAGAAGAAGTTACTAGTTTTAAAATGTAAAAAGTGTTTTATTGCTTTATGACTTCCTAGCAGCTGCACAGTTCTGAGATATATGTATTTTTTAACACAGAGATGTTAAAATTCTTTTAAAGTTTTTGTTTAGCCTGGGAAATGAAGTCAGGTGACAAAGAGTGATGCCACCCAAGCTAACCCATGAGTAAAATGTGAAATTAATTTAAGAACTCTCTCAGAAACAGACTGTGCATTTTGTACTTTGTCTTGGACCTAGCAAGAACATGAACTCATCATCATCATCTGCACTTGTCTGTAAGTAAGATTCAGGGCATATTATCTCTCTTAGAGATAGGTAGGAATATAGTAACGATTAGTTTAGATGTCTTCTGTATTTATTTGAGACTGTCCTGCAATGTTGTTTTAAAATATTTCCTGTGATTTTGGAACTCTGAAGTAACTGTGTTTGCTATTGAGTATTGTTTTGTTATTTTATTGTTTATTATTAAATATTTAAACCTATCTTTGTGGATGATATTTGTGAGACATATTTAAGCTCTGAGAGTACTTGCATGTGTATTTGGTGGCACTGTACAGGCCTCTCCTAAATAGCTTTGCAAGTCTTGGTCAAAACTACCATTTGGATAATAGTAACACAACACAGTAGGATTGGACACCCTTTGTAAGGGCCTTATAGTAGCTAAGTAGGGGTTGGTGGCAGTGGAAACTACCTTATAGTCTGAGCAAAAGGGGGCATAGCTAGTAAACCTGTGCCAGCCTTCTGCAGGTAGGTGTGTGTGTTTGTATATAAATCAAATCTCAAAGGGTGTGTGTGTGTGTGTGTGTGTGTGTGTGTGTGTGTGTGTGTGTGTGTGTGTGTGTGTGTGTGTGTGTGTGAGCTACTTGGGCAGGGACACGAAGCACTGGTTTGACAGAAAGGGTGCTGGAGGTCTTGGCTTGGCCCCTCAGCTGAGATCTTAACCCTATAGCTGTGCCAGTGTGGAGTCTTATTGGGGATCTGGAAAAAGGAGGGATAAACCAGCCTGAGACTGACTAGGATCAATGTGTACTCCTAAGGGAAATTGCACTTTACTGTGTGTGCACTTGTCATCCTCCTATTGTGTACATTGTGTACATCCCTCACTGTTGCCAGTGGTGAGGATTGAGGCTCCTTGATTACTGGGCTACTGCAGGGGCATCACAAAGTCCTTGGAAGTAGAGTGACTCCCCACAAGCTAATTACATATTGAATGTCCCTGTTCTGTGGAGGGATTTTTTCAAATGAGCCATTATATTCAACAAATGGCCTAGAAGATGCACTTATCGGAATACGTAAATGCAGACATGTCTTCATCAAACTGCGTAAACATCAATCATCCTGAAGCGCGAAATCTGGAATGTCAAATCATCATGGTTGGCCCTTTCGTGGTATAGCTCCGTAAGGTAAGTGTGCAATAGGTACGGACCTTAGGGTTAGGGTGCGGGTTAAGGTAAGTGCATAGATGGTGGTGTATGCAAGATTTAGTGTAGGATAAGAAGTAGAGTTTTGGTTAGTGTATGTATGTGTTTATTTAGTTTGTTTTGGTAGGTAGTATGTAGCGGATGGTGGGGTGGGACAACTATGACAGTTCAAACTTTTGAATTTTGCAGTTTAGGGCATTCGGTGTATTCGTGGTTCACGGGATATGTGTCGGTGTTTATGTATTCGGTTACTAGGGCTTTCGAGCTTTCAATATAGACTCTATCTTAAGATATAAGCTGTGTGATAAGGAAAGACATCCTTACAATAGTGGATTTGTGGTGATCAAAGGACAGCTAATTCTCGACACAGGTTCCTAGATCCCTGACTATGGGATCAACTTTAATGCATAAGTTGTCAATGTGATGTTACATGGGAAGTTAGGCTTGTTGAAGGATACTATTATACATTTCTTGGCATTTAGTTTTATTCCATGGTTTTGACATGAGCTATTTGTTCAGTAAAGGCCCACTTGGAAGATTTTGGAGTCCTCTGGGGAGTTTATACTTGCACCAAATTTACTGTCATCTGCAAACTTGGTAAACCATTAACTGTTAACATTTATTTTGACCTTGAGAAGTAAATGCCATAGAGAAGTGGCCCAAGGACTGAACCCTGGGGTACTCCACTAGTTTTTTTAGAGGAGGTAGAGCTGCCCTGGTCCATATTACTTTGTCAAATGTTCACTTCAGTGAACATCTGTTCAATGAACACAAGACAGTGAATGTTCACATCTATGAATGGTTTACCCAGGAAACAGAGTTACTTGGCCAAAACTTCAAATTTACACAAATTGCAGTATATCAAACCCATTCAGGCGGGGGCTGTACCCCCAATACCCCCCACCACTTATATATACTAACTCTGAGCTCACACTACAGTGGGGAAAAAGGCAAATTTCTGAACTTGGCCAACTAACTCTATTCCCTAGGTAAACCATTCACAGATATGAACATTTATTTAAATGAATGCTTCCTGTTTTGTGTTCATTGAACAGATGTTCGCTCAAGTGAACGTTTGATAAAGTAATATAGACCTGAGCCACCCACCCTAATTTCCTGGGTTCTATTTATAAGCCAATTTGCTATCCAATGAATTACATAGGGACATTTAACTGGGAGAGTTTATTTATAACACTTTTGTGTGGGATGGTATTGAATGTGTTTGCAAGGTCTAGATATATGGTATCTACTTATTTGTCCTCATCCATTGTTTCAGTAACCTTCTCAAAGAAGTCAACCAGGTTAAGGAGTAAAGCGCCGCCCTTGACAAATCTGAACTAGCTTAGCTTGAGAGTTTGTAGTTTACCTATGTACTTATTTATTAATGCCAAAATTATTCTTTCTATAACCTTACAAAATGAAGCCAGTCAAGCTTACAGCTTTAGAAATACCCTGGTCCATTACTGTCCTACTTTTATGCAAGGCGACTATTTTTGCTGTCCACCATTCATCCAGAATGAAGCCTGTTGGAGACTGATATTGAATAACCTCTGTAGGGGGTCTGACAAGTCATATTTCAGGCTAAACAGTAGGCAACCCAGAATGTTATCTGGCCCTACAGAAGTAATATTCTTGTCCCTGAATAGTGCCTTGAGGACTTGTTCTTGGGAGATTTGAGGAAAATGCGTAGATGTAGGTATGTAATCTGGGAATATAGTAGGGGAGGTTGAAGTCTGAACTAAGTTTGTCTGCTAGTATACTGGCTATGTTCTATGGGTCTGAGTATGTGCTATCCTTTATTATTAGCTTTGTGCAATGCTAGGTATTGTTTCTCTGATTTCTAACATAGTTAAAGAAGGCTTTGTGGTTATCTTCACCTGTGTGGCTATTTTACCTCATATCTAGATTTGGTTGAATCGGTCAGGATCTGGAGTTCCTTGTTAAGTTTAGTAAGCGCATTATTGGCATTTTGAGAACAAAATTTATTTTTGCATGTAGTGATTTTTTTCTTTCATTATAGACCTGTTTATATTAGGGTTCCACTATAGGGGTTTATTTTTAAATGTTGCATTATATTTACTTCTGAGGGGGACAAATGCATCTATGCAGCTATTTAAATTTGGATAGAATTTGGCAGTAAAGGACGGCATATAAAAAGCAGGGTAGTTGAGATGCAAGGGACATCACTCAGTTTAAGAAGAATAGCCTTGGCATAATCTCTGAGTACTATGGTGACTGACTTATAGTCCAATTTATCCTGGGAGTAAGTTACAACTGGGGGGGGGCAAAGCTGCCCCATATAAGTAAGGACCAAGTCCATGATTTTATTCCCCATAGTTGGGGAACAGATTAACTGGTTCAGAGAAATTGTATTGATGTAATGAGTCTGGAGGTGAATTTTTATAAGGCTTCATGTGCTTTTGTGCATTCATCTAATGCATTGGACTTGAACATGTCGCAAGCATTAAAACCATGCACTGATGGAGTTCTCTCACTGGTTTTGAACCAAATCTCTGTCTCTGTGACAATGCATATATATCAGTGTTTTACAGGGTAAGGAGTGCTTGTTGGGAGTGGAGTTTTTCTTTTTTTTTGATAAGTATGTTTTGAAAAAAAACTAAAAGCACCTGACATCCCTTTTGCTTACTTGGACATTAATGTATTACCATCCTCCTATACTAAAATGTCATATATTGAGGTTAGAACCTTGTTAACCACATTTAAAAAGAAAAATAAGAAATATAAAGCATTAGTGCATGATAATTTATATTTGCAAAAATGTTGCCACCTGAGCATTATTCCAAAATGGATGATTTTTTTTATAAATACCCTAATGGTATAACAAAAAAGGATTATATCAATTGAAAGATTTTTAAGTAACTTAGATAAAACTGTAATTCTTTTGAGAAGCCAGTTGATACTGAGGTTTCTTAAAGGAATGAAAATATTGCATTCAGCATTGCTGTTAACTATAGCAAGAGCTTCTAACAGTTGCAGATGGAAGTAGCATTTATTACCTTTGGGGTTTTTTTGGTTTGGATTGATGTTCAACTTCAGGAAGACCTTGGGAAAACATTTGTTTTTCCTTCGGTCCTCAGCTTTGAGTTGAGGTGGTACCATTCTGGGAACTGTCCAGGGTATTAGATGACTTAGCTGTGGCTCTATGTGCTGACTTTAAAATGAAAGCAAATCACATGAGAATCGAACTGTGCACAGCAAAATACTGTGAGGAAGCAGCACTGACTACAGTGTCACGGTCAAAAACACAAACATCAAAATATAGTTCAGAATAAGGTGAGCTGCACAGTAACATGTTAAAGCAAACTGGCATATCATCCCTACTAAAATTACAAAAGAAAAAATATAAGTTAACAAACTAAAACTTAAAACTGGGATCTACTCCTAATTTATGTACAGGGATTACATTTCCCACACTATAAATTAACTAATTACAAGAACACACTTTCTAAATTGCATTTTTAGTAAAGGCATCCATATCAGAAAAAATATTTGTTTTTAAAATGATACATGCTTACACCTAATTCAAACTGTTTCAGTTTTCTATAGCTGTTTTCTTAAGATCAGATAAAACTGACTTGAATCAAATGTGTATTTAGCCACTGGCTATATAGCTACCACCTGTGCAACATGTCTGATTAATAGTATTATCTGCCCATCTGGACTCTGATGGATGTTAATGTATAAAGAGTAAGTGATGACGGAGCCTAGCAGTAGTGTACTGCAGAGTTCACAGGGATACACTGTATAATTTTTGTACCTACAACCAAAATGTTATAAGTAATGAGAGGAAATTCGCTGTCCCTTATATGTCTTAACATATAAGTGACAGTGCACTCCATATTTTAATTCAGTACAGTAAAGATAAACTGTTTTAGATATATTAATAAGCTATAGTAAAGTTCTTTAAGAGACATTGTGTTAAGTCAGTTCAACCCCCACCATATCACGTTCAGAAGCAGGAAGCAACATGTCTGCTGTGCAAAGGCTAGTCTAAAGTACTGTTTGATGGTAAGAGACAATGCCCTCACAGTTCTCCAGTAATTTATCTAAGACATATTATGGAGGCAATGGCGGCTTTTCCACACTGTCAGCTAATTAATTCTCTTTCAATATACTTCAAAATGACAGGCCTCTGAAAAGCAAAACAATTTTTTGATGAATATTTATACAACTAACTTGTCTGAAGCTTCTGTCAGTCTGCTTTTACAGCAGATCCAGAACTGCTTATGATAAACAGCAAAGGAGGGGAAAAGATTATAAATTAAGAGACTGTTTCATTTTCATTATTTGTGAAATTATTTGCCTTTTTGCTTCCTTACTAATATGAACAAAACCATTCAAGTGAAGCAGAGCATGTAAGCAATACAGACTCCTATTTTAACTGCTTTGCACCTGGAAGAAAGTACCTGAGCATAATATAACTTAACTTAGACAACACTGGATGACATTATAAGCATGCTAACCTCCATTATAAAAAAAATCAGCATACACATAACACTTGACAAGTAAAATGCCCTCAGATATAACTAACCTTGCTGTATGAATGACTTGTTACACTTCAATATTAAAAATGATAATCCAAATTCCACTGAAGTGTTTAAGCAATGGGTGCTCACACCAGTAAAAACTTTGCTGGGTGATTCAGCAAGCCAACAAAGGACTTAAAGCTGGCATCTGAAACAGTGCCACTCTATGGGACTTCCTAATTCAAATCTGGCTGACTTGCAACAAAGGTTTTGGAGACCTTATATTTTTCAGTTAATCCAGCCTCTGTTCATATCTGCAGTACATGCCATATAGTGCCAGGGCTTTTTACATTACCATCACATCAGCCTAACTCCAAATGCTAACATTTACACTTGGCAAAATGATGTTGGCTTATTTACTCTCAGTCATTGCAGAACAAATGTTCTTAAACAACATAAGTAGACCAACATCTGGACACGAACTTTCAAATCATTTAACCAGTTCAGTGTAAATATATTGCATCACTAAATATACTGTGTGTAATATTTTAATCAAACTGCTGTACAAAATAAAAAGTGCGCTAATTTATAACCACAATGTTTTTTTAAAGTCCACTGCTATAATTTTTAAAGTTCACTGGTTAAAAGCTATATAAATCAATCAAGGGGAGATTCAGCAACAAATTCCAAAAGAATTTACACCAGGAATAGCATGTTACTCCAAGTGCTTGTACTACATGCAGTTGTATAAAACTACAAGCCAACTGATCCTGCAGTAGGTGAGATCTCCCAAAACCTTATACCCAATTCCAAAATAGGAATGTAATCAAACTTGGAATATTTCTACAGACTTGAGCAATTTCTGGCCTTCTCTGAGATGAACAACATTGTACTCATTCAGTACCCTACCTGCCCTTTTCACTGTCAATGACTCCATGAACAAAAATTGCTGGGCTCATTACTGCTGGTCTATTTGTTGCTCTGCCCAAAGCTTCTGAAAGTATTAATCATAAGCTGCTGCTTACTAAACTACAAAAAATAGCCTTTGGAAATATTACAAAAGCATGGTTGCAAAGCTTCTTGAAAGAGCTTTTCAGATTTACTACAGTGATTCATTCTCTGGCACTGTAATACCAAACACAGCAGTCTTTTAGGGCTCAGTATTAGCGCCACAAACTCTTGTCACTCATTGTCAACAATCTCCCAACTGAAATCCCACATCTAAACAATGTACGCTGATTATATTCTTCTGACTGAGTCTAGCAAAACATATTCTGACCAACAGGTTAAATTACAAAACAATTTCATGGACCTCTGTAGATGGTTGTTTCATAATAACTCTTAATCAAAGCCATAAAAACCTACACAATCATTTCTGGAACTACTCAGAAAGTGGATTTTATTCTCTCTCTGCTATTGAAGGACAAATAGCGCGGCACTATTCCCAATGTGTCAGAGTAGAACTACCTTGGACTGACACTAGACTGCTTGCACTCCTTTGCCAGTTTTGAGACAAAATCACCAATAATGTTTTGGTGCAACAAAAACTCTGTTACTGAACCACACACCTTATTCCGATTACTCAGGCTGCCACTGCCAAAAGTGTTCATCTTCCAAAACTTTGTCTTTGCTGGTTCTGCATTCCTCATACAGTGCTCAAATATTACAAATCACATAAAACAAATTCTTAAGATGCATTTAAGATTCTTTCTTCTAGCACATCCTCTAGTACACCATTTTTCCCTCTCAATGACTGCAAGTGGCTATCAGTAACAGATAGGTCAATCTTTCTTCTCAGTATTTTACTTCTCAGTATCTAAAAGATGGCCTACTGCTCCCCTTTGAAAACAATACTCATGATTAGGCTTCAAAATTATAGTGTGAGAAGCTACTAAAATGACAACATTTTCCTTGCTCAGCCATGCTTCAAAACTGCTACTGTGGATAGAGCATTCTCCAGAATAGACCCTACCATTTGGATTTACCTCCTTAAAAAAAAAAAAAGATATTCTTGAGGCCTTTAAGCACGCTCTAAAGACCACCTTCTTAAGGCAGACCAGTGTACCTGCTATTAGGACCAAAACAATTCAAGCTATCAGTGTTGCATTTCTGTCATTGAACCTGAATCCCTACATTTTGATCTAAATATTATTTAATGTTTCACTATCGTATATATGTATACAACTGTTGCTTATAACATGTTCAGAATCCACGTTTTTGCCAAAGTACTAGTATTAGGACTTTTTTCCTAGTTACACATCTCTTTCTATATTTTTTATTTATTTATTTATTGCTTTAGTTTACAGGGATTGTCTGACTGCATACGTAAATTACCCTTTTTCAGTGGAGGTCCAGGAAAAAAAGCTCCACATAGAAATTTAGACACAGACATCTATTGGATATTTGACATTAGCAATGTTAACATGAATTCAACAGAGACTGCTTCAGAGGCAGCACATATCAGTGACATTACATACTAAAAACATGATACAAACTTCACTACACAGCAATAAAACTTGCACAAAAATCTCACTAACAATAAATATGTAAGTGAATTTACAAATGATTATTTGTAGGAGTTGCTGAAAATAGGAATCAGAAACTTGGTGGACATTAAAGCAAGAGGAAAAATGTAAAAGGCAATTCTAGTATTGTGTCAGAAAAAAGTAAAAGAGTAAAGGAAAGAATTAAAGGAGAAAAAAAGCAAGCTGGATAGAGAAAAGAGCAAAATGAATGGAAGTATATATGTATGGAATTGCTTAAATTGATCAAAATTATGCATGTTGGTATGCTACAATGTATGCACTGAAAATTAATCTTGGCGCATGCAAAACTGTAAAAAAAAAAAACAAAGAAAGCATAGTTTTTTGCAGGGGACAAGCCACCCACAACCCCCCTGCTAATTATCTATTCTAACTCTGAGATTGCACAATCACTGAGGAAAAGGGTATATTCCTTTACCCTTAGACTGTTGATCTTGCTCGCCTGTCAGTCATCTCTCTAGTAGACCAAACTGTATCAGTTAAACAGATGTTGACCAAAGTAGCAAAAAAGAAGCAAAACTGGCCAGTAAACTGGTACAACCAGAAAGATTAGGTCAATATGCTGTTTTGTGGTTCTGGTACACTACATTTTTTATGTTGAAAAAAGTAACATTCATCAAAGTTACTGGAATCTGTATATATATATATATATATATATATATATATATATATATATATATATATGTGTGTGTGTGTGTGTGTGTGTGTGTGTATACATATATATTCGTATATGTATCTGCAAGTAAAGAGAGAAAAGGAATGAACTGGAAGAGTGGCAAAGGAAAGGGAAAGGAGGAAGTTATTTAAGCAGGGGTTTAGATGTACTGAAGGAAAAGGAGGCAGTGGAGGTTGAGGTGATTGCTTAAGGGATATACGAAGATGAGCAACGAGAGAGTGAGCAGGTATTGGTGACAATATAGGAAAAGGTAAGGTTTATACAGGATACACATTTTGTAGGGAGTTCTGAAGAGGAAAGGGTGGGGAGCAGTTTGGTATAAAAGTATGGTGGGGGTGGAAATTGGGTGCAGGGTAGGGCAGAGGAGTGAGCTCACGTATAGTGAGGGCAAATGGAATGAGCTCACCAACAGAAAGTACAGATTACTGGGAAAATAGTGAAACTGAGAAAAAATGAAGTTTTAAGGTAAGTATGCATCAGTAGAACAAGAAGAAAATAAATTTGTCCAGAGAGGGAGGAATGTGTGGAAGTAAAGTTTATCAAGTTATTATAGTAAGAAAGAAATAAAAAATACAATAGGGAGACGATTATCTGAATTAACTAGGACCTAGGGTAGTTCGGATAATCAAACTGTTCAGATAATCACACATATAATTGAACCAGATAAAAAAACTTCTAAAACCTTGTTTTTCTGCACACAGGGAATACATTTTTCAAAGATTCAGCGATTCCAGTGGACAATAAAGAATATTTTTCACATACAAGTGGGCTACAAACTCAAAAAACAAATGTAAGCAAATACATAGAACATTGACATATTCAGACTTTATGATTTTTCCTACCCGAAAACTTTGGAAGGCTGTGTTGGGATAAAAAGAAGTTATGTACTCACCATAATGTTCCATGTGAGTTGTTCCATCTCGCCTTCATTCTTCACTGATGGGTTCGGCGCTGATCCTCAGCTCTGACACGGCCGATTAGCATGCTCAAAGTTCTCCAGTAGCACGAGACTCAACCCCTTATCTCACAATGCACTGCTGGAATTACCTCAGAACTTGTTTGCTGCATACCATATAGAAGTACAATAATTATTCTGCCTAGGAATGAAGACACATTGAAAAACCAGGATGAAGACAGCCTCCAGGTCAACTGCCAGCCAGGAGGGGGAAGGAGGGAGAGACGTGAGAATGAAGGCGAGTTGGAACAACTCACATGGAACGTTATGGTGAGTACATAACTTCTTTATGTGAAGTTGTTCAATCTTGCCGTTCATTCTTCACTGATGGGTAGCATCCCTAGCACCCTGATCTTGGGTGGCACATAGAAGTACACTCTTCAGAACCATAGAACCAAATAAAGCCCTGTCCCTGGAGACCTTATCCACTTTGTAATGAGTTATAAAAGTGTGAGGTTTAGACCATGTGACTGCTGCACAGATGTTGTCCAAAGGTAATTTGGTTTGAAAGGCTGAAGAGGTAGAAACTGCTCTGGTTGAATGAGCCTTTACCTTACATGTTATTACAAGAATATGTGTAGGTGATACAATCCAACAGCCACTTAGACAGGGTTGTTTTAGCAACTGGTTTACCTTTCCTGGCCTCAGAAAAAGACACAAAGAGCTGATCTGATTTCCTAATGTCTTATGTTCTGTCCAAATAAAATCTAAGTTGTCTATGAACATTGAGTTTGTGCAACATATATTCCAATTTGTTGGTATGATTAGGGAAGAAAACGGGCAACTCAATGACTTGATTAATGTTAATTTCAGAACATACTTTAGGCAAAAAGGATGGATTTGTCCTGAGAGATACTCTATCAGCATGGAAGACCATATAAGGGGGCTTGATAGATAGGGCTTGGAGCTCTGACACTCTGCAGGCTGAAGTGATGGCTACTAAGAAGATAGTTTTCCATGAGAGAAATTTTAGTTCACAAGATGATACAGGCTCAAAAGGAGGAAGAAGGATACGAGATAACAAAAAATTTGAATTCCAGGGGGAATAAGGTGTCTTCACTGGTGGCCTCATGTGAAAAGAACCTTTTAGAAAAGCTTTAGACAATTGGTGAGCCATAATATTCAAACCATCAATTCCTAGATGGAAATTAGATATAGCAGCTAACTGCACTCGCACTGTAGCAGCCGCTGCTCCTTTGTTGAAGATTTCTGTCAAGAATTGTAAGATAGAAGACAATGGCGCTTGGTAAGGGTCAATGTTGTGGGAAGAAGCCCAAATGGAAAATCTCTTCCACTTACTACGATATAATTTTCTAGTGGAATGTTTATGGGAAGCCAACAAAATTTGACTAGTGTCATGGGAAAGATTATAGAGCCTGGCTATATGGGGAATTGGAGCAGCCAAGCAGTTAGCTTCAGTGTCTGCAAGGATGGTTGAAGATCCCATGATGGATGTGTCAACAAGTCCGGAACTGGGTCCAGGATCCATGGATCTTCAAGAATGTGATGGTAAAGAAACGGAAATCAAATCTGCCGAGGCCAATGAGGGGCTATAAGGATGATCATCCCTCCCAGTGACTTTGCTTTCTGTAAGAATTTGGGTATCAGGGCAATTGGTGGAAAGGCATAGAGGAGACCTGGGGGCCAATCGTGGACAAGAGCACCCCTCGGGGAGTGACCTGGCATGGGAATCAGTGCAAAATAGCTTCTGCATTTGTTGTTGATGTGACTGGCGAACAGGTTGCAGGAAGGCTGGTCCCATTTGTGGAAGATCCTGTCCGCATTCTCTTGTTTGAGGGATCATTCGTGGGGCAACAGAATTGCTCTGCTCAGTCTGTCTGCTATGACATTGGATCTGCCCGGGATGTGCGTTGCTAACAGAAAGAGCTGGAATGACACTGCTCACTGCCGTATTCTGAGGGCTTCTCTTCAAAGGGGATAAGATTTGGTCCCATCTTGCTTGTTCAGGTACCAGACCACTGACATGTTGTCTGTCTGTATTGAAACTGTCCCTAGAGGAAGAGAGTCCTGAAAGTATTGCAATGCTAGAAGTACTGCTCTCATCTCCAGGACATTGATATGCAGATGTGATTCTTGATCTGTCCATGTGCCTTGGGAAGTCTTTCCCTGAAAAAGCCCCCCCCCCACCCTATCAGGGAAGCGTCCATGGTCACAGTGGCAACTGGAGGGGGTGTTTTGAGTTTTGAGTTCGAGTAAGTTCTGAATCCTGTCTGGTCTGCCGGGACTGGCTGGATGACTCTTTTTTTCTAGCAATCGGCATACCTCTATTGCTGCTTGTTCCATGTGACTAGGTGGAACGTCCAGGAATCTTTTGATGGGAAGAGGCTGGGTGGAGAACGGTATGAAATACCCTCTGGAAATGATACTTTGTACCCAACTGTTGTTTGTTATATTTAGCCAGGCTTTTGGGTACAATGATAAGCGACCCCTGACTGCCACCAGAGTAGGACAGCTGGGCCTCCCTTCAGGAGTGCTGGTAGGACTGACCAGAGAAGTGATCTCTGTCACCCTGGTGTTGCGGACCCCCTCTGCCACGAGGGCAATGTCTTCCATTGAAACCCCCTCCTCTGCCTCTGGAGGGGGGCTCTCCATGTTTGTTTTGAAAGGCTCCTTGGGCTTTCCAGAATTACATCTTTCCTCACCTCTGACCTTTAGGAAAGGGTCGAGTGGGGGTGGAAAAATGGACTCCGACGGCAGACAGAGTCTATCCTTCTTGCTCACACCTGGTCAAAGTCTCCTTCACCTTTGGCCTAAACAAAGATGAGCCGTGAAATGGGGTATTAGTAAAGGAAGACTTGAAGGGTTCAGAGAAGGAACAGAGTCACATCCAGGCATGCCTATGAAGAGCAATTCCTGTACCTGCGGCTCTACTCTAACCATCAGCTGCATAAGATATGAGACGCATGGATGAGTTGACTATCGAATTGAGGGTAGAGAGCTGAGTGGCAGTCTTGATGGATACACTCGTAGCTACAGCACCCTGAAGAGTATCTCCCAACTCCTTAAGGAGATCTCTCTGCAGTTTGGTAAAATGTGTCAAGTAGTTCAGTGATCTGAGTGAGAAAGTCGCTGAACTGAACATGCGTTTCCCATATCTATCCATGATTCTAGATTCTCTGTTAGGAGGATGGACAGACGAGGAAGTCTCAGACATTTCCATTTTGGTGGCTGCCGCCACCACCATGGCATCAACAGGAACTCCCTTGGTCAAAAAGGACTTTTCCACGGGTGCAGAAATAAACTTATTAGGCCTCCCAGGAACAGGTTCCATAGATTCTGGTGACTCCCATGCCCTATGAGAGACCAGATCCATAAGCTCATCGTAGGGTGGAGATACCCAAGAGGTGGAAGGTTGAGACTCAAACACCTTCAGGAGAACCAACTCATCCTCAGTAGGGCTCTTGGACTGCAAATCACCCCTCTGCCTAAGAATTTCAAGAATATCCACAAAGGAGATGTCCTCAGAGGGGGATCTAGGGGACTCTTCTGATTCTTCCAAGTCGGTGTCTGATGTGAGAGACTCCTGAGGGGAGTCCAAATGCCTCCTCTTGCATAATCTCTTCCTGGGAACCTCTTCAGGGGGAACTTCTGGAGAGGTCTCAGAAGAGCAGGGAGTATCCTGTGGGGCTACCTGAGGCTCAGGGTCTCTACGCTTGGGATGACCGGAGGAGACAGAAACTGACACAGGTACTTTAGGGGAAGAAGAGGCCAGACCTTGAGATGAGGAAGTCTTAGGAGACAACACTCACCTCATGGCTTCGAATGCACCTCGGCTCCTATGAGAAGGAGTCAACGGATCCGACAGAGTCGCAATCTCCTCCTCACCAAAGCCGTGAGTTCCAAGCTTGAAGTAGGAGCCGAACTCACCTGAGCCGAGGCCCTGAGAGGATGAGTCAGCACCGACAAGTCAGTGCGGCTATCCTCCCCTGACCCAACCGGAGAGTGTCGGCTCCTAGAGTCCCCACTTGGCACCGAGAATGTACGAGCAGATGAAGCCAATGACACTGGAGCAGGTGTCTGCTCCAAGGAATTCACAATCATCAGGTTGGCCTCCTCCGGCTCCGAAGGTCTGGTATAGCTCAGAGGAGGAGCAGACAATTCAAGAGTAGTGGTGTTCGGCTCCAATGGTTGGGTCTGAGCCAACAGCAATTTAGCTAGGCCTGGTACATTCAAGAGTTTCTGAACCAGCCAGTCCATATCCAGATCAGAAAGGCTGACAGAGGACCTGGAAGAGTGAACAGATGGAGCCAATTGGGGCAGTATGGATGGAGGTTTTTTGGCAACCGGTTCCAGAGCAGTGTCCCGTTTCCAAAAAGAACAGACTGTCAGCTCCGAAGGCAATGGAGCCAAAGTCACTACACTTTCTGACCTTTTTCCTTTTTTAGACCTAGATTCAGAGGAAGATTTGGATGATTTGCTGGCCCCATCCTGGTCAGACAATGCCTCAGAAAAAGGGTGTTTGATAATAACCCTATCAATTAACTTCCTCTTCCTTTCTGCAAGCACTCTGGTGGAAAAGGAGTGACAGATACTGCATGACTCTTGCAGGTGCACCTCACCCAAACAATAAACACACTGCACATAGGCATCCGTGATGGACATTTTCTGTCCGCAGTCTGGGCATTTTTTAAACTCAAACTTTGGATGTTTATCTTTTTCTTCAGACATTTCACAATTTCTACTACAATGGAACATAGTATTTAACTATGACCTATTTTAGAATCTAACTAACTAACTCACACAAAACACACACAGCCCAAAAGGGGCAACTAACAACTATATCAATATAAACAGGATTAAGTAATCCAATAACAAGAGTCCCAAACAGGGAACACTGACTAACAACTATAAAAAGAGATCCTAAGGCCAAAGGGCCGAAGGCAAAGAAAAATTTTACTGAGGAAAGGGGGTTAAACACAGAAGGCAACAATCCACTAGCTAGTAATATTTAGTATTATAAAGTAATCAAAGATATATAAAAAACTGAAATATATATTTTGTTGATAGTTGAAAACTCCCAATAATAGTCTTGAGCAACGCTGGGAACCAAGAGATCCGTGCAGCAGCAAACTAGATCTGAGGTAATTCCAGCAGTGCATTATGGGATAAGAGGTTGGGTCTCGAGCTACTGGAGGACCTTGAGCTTGCTAGTCGGAGCCGACGATCGGCTCCGAACCCATCAGTGAAGAATGAGCAGAGAGATTGAACAACTTCACATTTGATGTTTCAGATAATCGACATTCGGATAATTGACTCTCTACTGTAATTCTGTTTTAAAAAGAAGAATATCCCTTTCTAACAAAACCATGCAGGTCAAAAATTGGTATAAATGAAGAAAACCAATTCCAAGAGGATTTTGAGTTAGACAAGAGGGGACAGAAAGACAGAGGAGATTAAGATAAAAATGGTGTTTTATTATGCTATGGGACTCACTTATTAAACTAATACTATTTGGGAGGGTAAAAGAGGGGACCTACAGCAAGTGCATGTGTGTTTAACTATGGATGTTGGGCTGCTCCTAGGTCTTACAATTATGTTATACTGAAGGCTTATAGTACAGGTGGTTGAGCTTGGCAGAATAGCAAGATATTGCAAGGGGGAAACTTTCTGAGGGGTATATTCTCACAGGAAAAGTATGTAGTACTGTCCTCTGGCACAGCAACAAAAGCCAAATTGCACATATCATATAGCTAATTAAACTGCACAGCTTCTCTGGATGAGGTGTTTATTTGGGTTTGCTTTGCTTGGTCAAAAGCCCATATACTGGAATGCTATTTTCGCGAGATGAAAATAACGAAAACTGAAATCCCAAACCATGTAGTTTTTCCCAGAGCAAGTAAACATTCACCCAATGTGGAGAAATATGCCGTTTTCTCCACTGTAGTGTAAACCTGCAGTTGGTACATATAGTTGGGGGGGGCATAGTCCCCCACCTAGATGGGTTTCAGATACTATGGTGTATAGTCGTGAAGTTTTAGGCAAGTGTCTACTTGCCCAGGGGAAAATGCACAGTTCGGGAGTATATTTTTCATTGTTTTCATCTCACAAAAATAACTTTCAAGTACTTGGGCTTTCAAGAATGCAAAGCAGATCCTTTTGCTTTTTTTCTTTGTTATAAAATTAACAGTTTGTGCAAAGCATTTCAAAAAATGGAAAACATGCTCATAGGGTGCAGATGATGCTGGCATCCTCTCAATGAAGAATGAACTACTTTATTGAATAGGAAAATAATTAGCTGGCTGATGTTTGTTATTCTGATTCAGGAAGCCAGGAATTATTTATGTATTTCTATAGAAATCCTACTGTATGCTTACAATTAGCTAGATAGAAGAGACATGAAATAGAGGGAGCAATTTAAAAAAAATAGCAGGATGGGGATAATAGACTAAAGCAAAGTTAAAATAAACTGTAGAGATTACCAGGCAGCAAATTTACAAAGAAAAACAGCTTGCTTTATAGTTGTTAAGGAGTGGTAAGAACCAGAACAAATCTAAAAGCCACCTCTGTCCAACTGTATCACCTTTGACAGCTGCATAGAGCAGGAACACCTGTAAAATGGGATTCAGGGCCCTAATGTATTCAGAACAACCACCTACCAAAATAGTTGCAAATACATACTATACTTGTCCTGGTTGCAAGAAAACACTTACTACAATAGCCAGTCATGCATTAATTCAGTATTTCACAGTACTCAGTTTCTTTTTCTCCATTCAATAAATCCAGCCTCACTACTGCAGCCCATCCCAGCACCTAATAATATCTAAACTCACACCTTACTACTAAATCTTCTTTATTTCTAATTCAACTACTATTTCTTCTCACCCTATGCAATCTAAGCTATCTCACCAGACCTCTTAACGCTAATCACTCTCCTCCTTTTCATACAACTTATCCATTCTACACAAAACCCGCAGACTCCTCAACCTTCATATCCTCCTGTCTCTACTTCTTCAATGCCAGTTTACTCAAACCCATTTCCAAAACTACAACTCTCATCATTATTAGAACTACTCCTACAAAGCTAGCAACTGATAAAACAGATACTAAGCTATCTAAACAACTATTTTCCCATATCTGCCAATTCATCACCATCCTTCTCTCCGGCGATATCCACCCAAACCCTGGCCCCCTTCCCCCTAAAGTCTCAACCTCCCCCTCTAATTCCCCCACCCCACTATTAAATCCCTCCATTTCACAGCTTTAACTGCTCAAAGCATATATAATAAGATCCCTAACCTCCATGCCTGGCTTCTCCACAATCAGCCAGATATCCTGTCCATCTCCGAAACCTGGCTGAAACCCCATATAAAAGATTCTGAACTAATACCACCCAACTACTGCATAATTAGAAATGATAGAACTCATAAAAAGGTGGGGGAGTCACTCTCCTCTACTCATCCTCCCTCTTAGTTACTCCGTACACCAAACCAATTCCCCAATTTGCTAACGCTGAACTAATTCCAGCCCTACTACAGATAAACAAACATAAGCTCATCTGCATAGTTACCCTTTACATCCCTCCTGGAGATAATGTCCCAATCCTTGAAGAGATTCTCTCTTGTTTTCCCACCAGTGTAACCAATGAGACTATAATCTTGGGTGATGTAAATATTAACTGGGCCGCTATTCAATCTCCCACAAACCCTGTAAATATAAACGTCTACAACTTCTTCCAACTTATTAATGCTGCAAACAAACCTTCCAAGGACTTCTCCACTGGAAGTACCCTTGATTGGATTCTAGTTTATCATCCTCACAACATCTCCAATAGTGGTACCCTTCCCGACCCACTCGGTGATCACTTTCCCACCTTTGCCCACCATCTTTTCCCCTCCTTACAACTATACCACACCTATATCTCCACTCGGTCTCTAAAACACTTTAACCCCAATACATTCATAAGCTTGCTCAAAGAAATAAACTGGAACCCACTAAAAACTTTATGCTTAGATAATGCCATTACTTACGCCAATACAACTTTCCTAAACTTGTTAGATTCCTTGGCCCCCACTAAAATCAAAATGCATTAAAAGTAAATCCATCCCATGGCTAACCAAAGACACCTTAAGCATCATGTGACTTCAAGATAAAGCCTAGAAACACTACCACAAAAATAAAACTATAACCACCCTTAATAAGTATAAAATACTCAGAAACAAAGTAAAAACCTTATTATTTCAGACTGAAAATCCTATTTTTCCACACTCCAGACCAATCACAATTCAACCCCCAAAAATTTTGGGACGGAATCTCCTCTCTCCTTAACCCAGGTAAAATAGAAAACCACACCCCGATCCAAATGCCACAGACAAAGACCTAGCTACCCAGTTTAATTCTTTCTTCATCAATGCCATAGCCAAACTAACCTCTACCTTCACCAGCAATCCTACTTCCACACCCTTACCTTCACCTACCTCCTCCTCCTCTCAAACTCCTCCGTTCTCCATAAATCCCATCCCTATATCTACTATATAAAAAAATTCTTCAAAACCTGAAACCAACTTCAAATGCCCCTGATCAAATCACATCCAACCTCTTAAAAACAGCTGCAGAAGCCATAGCCCTGCCCATCTGCATTCTAATAAACCAATTAATCACAGAAGGCTATGCACCCCAACTCTGGAAAAAAAGCCCTTTATTATTCAACTCCATAAAGGGGGTAATAAAAATAACATTCCAAACTTTTGACCTATTGCCATCTTATGCCCCATTTCTAAACTTCTTGAAAAATGCATCCACCTTCAACTTTTACCCTATCTCACAAACAACCACCTTCTAACTCCCACACAACAAGGATTCAGACTTGGCCATAGCACTACCACCACTCTCCTCTCCTTCCTAGAAATCGTTAACAAGGCCCATGACTCTGGCCACATTATATCCACCCTCCTACTAGACCTTTTAAAGGCCTTCGATACCATCTCATACAACCTTCTCCTTACCAGACTCTCTAAACTACATCTTTCCCCCTCTTCTATCAACTAGTTCAGCAGTTACCTCTCAAATAGGCAACAGGCAGTAAAGTAGAAAAAAGCTACCTCCCCATTCCTCAACACTACCACAGGAGGACCCCAGGGTTCAGTTCTAGGTCCACTGCTATTTAACATTTTCAAAAACTACTTCTATCAGACTATGCCTAATGCTAGTCTCATCCAATATACCAACGATTCAGCTACAATATGTTCTGCCACCTCCATCTCCATACTAACAAAATTAACTCAAGATGCCTTCTCCTCCACTGAAAAATGGATGCTAGACAACCATGTAGCTATTAATGCCTCTAAAACCAAACTCATGATATTTACCCCTTCCAAAACCACCACCCTAGACAAAAACACATTGTCTATCATCAGTCAGAACAATACACCTCTCAAAATAGTATCTAATGCAAAATTACATGGTGTCCTCATCGATGACTAGCTCAAGACTGATACCCACCTACAAGTAAATATAAAAAAACTCACAAGAAAATTGGCATGCTCTATTGTCACAATCGCTACATCTCTCCCTCTACTAAGCTTATTCTCTCTACCACATACCTCATCCCATCCCTGCTATATGGTGCCCCACTCCTTACTAACCTATAATCCTCCCTCAAGACAAAACTCTCTTCCTGTTACAATAAAACTTCAAAATGCACAACAGGACACAGATCTTCTATACACCACTGTATTTCCCTTCATAAAGTGAACTGGCTAGAGCTACCCAATTACCTGTCATATATTCAACTTATCCAAGCACACAAACATATCTTCAGTCCCTCTCTCTGTCCCTCCCTTGCCATTACCCTTAAAATGCATCCACCTGATAGACTCCTAAGATCTAACTCCCAAAATCTGATCAAACTGCATAAACCTTCCTGCCCACCAGGCAAACATCTTCTGTCCTTCTCTCTCGCTCGCCTCTGGAATTCACTCCCACCTCTTATCCATACCACTGGCAGCCACTCTTCCTTCAAAACCTTACTTCACTCCCACCTGACATCCCACTAGGAATGCTCCTGTTCCCATCCTACATAAAGTCCCCCAACTTAAGCTATACTCCAAGAGCTAATACACCTATAAATGTCCTCCTATTGTTTTTACATAAAGTCCACCAACTTAAGCTATACTCCAAGAGCTAATACAGCTATAAACATCCTCCTATTGTTTTTAATTCTGTTAGCAAATGATAGAATTAACAAGTTTGTATATAACTTTGATTGTCTTTTTTAAAGATTCCTCTGCTTCTGCATTTTACTAATGCCATTTAGCTGCATTGATGTACTTTCTATTGTTATAACTTGCATCTATTAAGTAATTTGTATTTTTTTTTTTGATGGAACTTTTCTCTCCAGGACTCCATTGAAAATGGGATCCTCGTGGCCCAATGGACCATCCTAGCAAACAAACTGCAAATAATAAATAAATAAAAATGTTAATAACATTCATTAATTGAAAGGAATATCAGCAAAGAGGCTCAAAGAAGTAGACACGTTTTATTTCAGGATATAAATAATACAAACATGTTTTTCAAGCAAAAAGCAGGTTAGCAACTGCAATGGACTCTAGTATAATCTTAAAAATCCATTGCTGCTTATCAACTACTTAGACATGAAACAAATGTAAATGGTTGATACGAAACATTAGTTTATGGCTCTTGGAGACAAACTTTCAAAAGTAGCATCAAAAGTCAGGTAGGCATTAGCTTTGTGCAACAATATGAGAAAAAAAAAGACTGCCCAATGCTATTATGGGCTCTAGTTCCACAGTTGTACATTTTTGGATGGATTAGGGCTAAAAAGCCAGCATTACTATTACCCAAAGTAATCATATACAAATCTACTTAAAAATTAAAATGAAAAGCAGCAATACATAATGCCTGCATCACACAATTGTATTTAAGCAATAAGCTGATTGTTACTAACATCAAAGAAACACAGCTGATTGTAGCTAAGATCAGAAAAACACACACCTGTGATGTAGCTAGGCAGTGAAACAAACAATGGCACCTTGTCACACACTAGTATGCTTAGTTCATGCAGTTCACAGAGCGTGGTTCTTGTCTGGAAAGGGTCAATGGACCAGCCTACCTATTCAGTGAGCAAACAGAAAATTAATCAATCAATCAATCAATTCTCTGGTCTGACACACTCATAGACCTGCAAAGCTGGCTGGCTTTACATACTTGTAGCAGACAACCTAAATGCCAGCTGTACTAGTGCTGACATACAGGTGGAACTGTGGGGCTCAGATATGTTTAGAGATTCTTCATAACGAAGAGGTAACCTCAGCTACCTATGGACTATACCCACAAGGCATGTAGTCTACAATCTCAGCAGTTGTTTTATTAAACCATGGTTAAAAGGTAACTTTTTCAGATATAAAAATGTTTCCACGCTAGTATTTTTTAAATTGGGATTAATAAAGCAACTGCTGTGGTTACAAACTGCCTTTATTGTTTCTTTAGTTGTGTTGGTTGGATGTCAATATTTATCTGTGTGAGTCAGAACTGTTTTGGATACATACACACTATGCTATACACAGGTAATGGGCTTCATTAATATGGAATGTATCCAAATCCTATTACTTACATAAGGTCCAGTGGTCCTGTTACATATGAGAGATTTTGACATAACATCTTCAGTATCCTGTGTGGACGTCCAACCCGGTTTGATGCCATACCATGGGCAGATCAGAAAACTTGGACTGGGGTAGCAATGTGGGGCAGCAAACAAAGTCAGAAAATCCTCAATTCTCCTCACTATCAATCTCCAGTTAGAATCTTCACTATGTAACACCTTAAACCTCCTGTAGCAGAGGCCCTTGGGGATATATGAAAATGACACCATAAAGACATAGCAATATTTCAGCTACATGGTTTCTTCATGTCCATGACATTTTCTTTTTTTAAGTCTTTACGGGTACATTCAGGCCAATAAACCCTACTAGCTACAGACATACCATATTTCAGACTTTTTGTGACTCATTTGTACAGCATAAGAGGATTGTTTGGCTATACTTCAGAAACACAAGGATTAAAAGCCTGCCTGATACCCATGAATATTAAGATGTGTGAAGAATTATAATGTGGTTAGCCAGTTGTCATGTAGTGATCCTAAGTCACCATTTCACTGTTTAAAGTAGAGTGATCCCATTTGGTAACTTCAGGAAAAAAGCAATTCCACAGCACTGTACTGTCAAAATATCACTTAAATTCAATGGTGACAGAGGAGAGGCAAAATAATAAACATGCAAATAATAATTCAGTACTTTAGGAAATTTAGAATCATTCACTGCAAGAACCTGTCTTCTCTTCATTTTGTTTTTATGTAAATTGATAACATCTAATAATCCAGGCATTGCTGTTTTCAGTGGTATTGCAGAATATTTAATGTGTGCGTTTTGTAATGTTCTCTGTACTTATATCTGCAATAATTGTGGAACTTTTCTCCCTGGATCTACAAAGAAAATGGGATAAATCCCATCAGACTTTCTGAATAAACAAAGATGGATGTATGGATAGATAGATAGATCAATAAATAAATAAACCCCGGGATTCATGAACGTTGCGCCAGGCGGACGCATAGCGTAGGCGTTACAATGCCAAATATGGCCGCCGAGCGATTCAGGTACGATCCAATCCCACGTGCACTACCGGCGTGCGCCGGATCTGTGCCGCCTCCAGCGTAGGTATGCTAAACACCCCATGTGCGGTGTTGCACCATGCAAATGAAGGCATATAGCGATCCACGAAGTGGCGCAGGCGTAGCATAACGTCAATGTAAACCAAAAAAAACGGTTTACATTTACCCAAACATAACATAGGAGTAACGGAAGGCTGTCAACGTCAGGTATCACACTGTTGCCATATGCCAATGGCGAAAGACACAGAGAATGTCAAAAGAAAACATGCACAACATGTAAATAATAACATAAATGGTATGTCCACAGAAACTCACAGCAGAACCCCAGGACATGTCTGCGGAAGGTGCTAAACAATGAAATAATATGACAATGTCATAAAACAGCAGTGTAATACACATCAGCTTCACAGCCACAATACACCAAGGTATGCATGGAAAGCCACATCCACGGTGCAAGGGTTGCCAAGGATTCGCGGCAGTGTTCGGCGTGGTAACTATGAATTAGTAGTCAATGCCATGCAAATGAGGCAGATAATACTGAATCACAAAACCCCCGCCGGCGTAAGGCTGTACCAAACGGCGCAGCGGTAATACACCGAGGAGTGGCTCTGAGGGAATACATGTCACCTGCAGAGGGGTGTGCCACTGTAGGAGGAAGCACATTGGAGCTCAGCAAACCTGGGCTGTACATTGCACATCACAGCTGCAGGACGGGCATGTGGGGAAATAGTTGAGCTGAGAGCACACAATGCGCGCAGAGGTGCATGTGCACGAGGATGACTACGTTCCCTTAACCCAGTCATGTGACGCTTGCCCCGCAAATAACATCGGATACAGGAAGGTGATGTTGAGAATATGAGGAAATGTGGAAGCAGTGTAATTGGAGTAGTAATGAGCAATCAACAGTAATCAACCCACGAAGGCCAATCGGCGGCAGCTGACAACTCTGCATGCAGAAACCTGCAAAACGGGATAGGGGAGGCATATGAATGCAAAGAAAGTAGGGGCGGTAGCAGATTGCAAAGAGTGAAGACCTGACACAGCAGAGCCAAGTAGACAGGCAGCATAACGGCGGCGGCACACAAAACGCACAATATGCCATGTCCCAGAAACTACACATGACAGGGCTCTGCAGGATGCATGCCAGGAAATAGTAGGTGCAACGTGCAGAAACAGTAAGGGAAGGTCAAAAAGTAATCCATTGCAGGCAAGAGTAATGCAACACCAAAGGCAACAGCGTTGCAGTGCCAATGGTAAAACACGGAAGATAATCCCCAGACACGGCCGCACAGACACACCCTATGACATCACTGGGTGTACAGCACAACAGTATAAAGTGTGAATGCACACAACACACAGCCGTGTATTCCCAAACGCCGCACCATAGGTGTAAACACACAGGGAACTTTTAAAATGTACATGTTGGTTGCCACCGTGGCCGTGATCCATCAGCATGTGTTAGAGACAGACGGAGTTGTGGAGGAGGGTGCCGACAACTACCGTAGGCCTCAGAGGAGAAGGAGAGTGTTCAGACCAAGGGTAACCTACCAGGGGCTACAAGACCTGGAGATAGTAGAGCATTACAGGGTGGATAGGGACACGTTACAGCAAATAGTGGAGCTGTGCCGGCCACGCCTGAGTACAAGAAACAACAGAGGGGAGCCCATCCCAGTGGACACAAAGGTATGTGTAAACTTGCGAATACTGGCCACAGGTACCTTTCAAAGGCCAACTGGGGATATAATGGGCATCTCACAGGCATCAGCATCCAGGGTACTACACCAGTTTCTGGATGCCATGTTACCACATGCCAATGAGCATATATACTTCCCCAGATCTCAGGAGGAGTTGGCTAGCAATATGTCCCACTTCCACCGTGTGGCACAATACCCAGAGGTACTGAGTGCGATAGACTCACGCACATACAAATCAAGTCACCACCTGGGGAGCAGGGTAGACGCTACATAAACCGCAAGGGATTCCCCTCCATCAATTGCCAGGTCGTGTGCAATGCGCAGGGCATTATCATGGATGTGTGTGCTGGCAGCCCTGGAAGCTACCATGACTCCCATATCTGGCATGCCTCACAGCTGTACCAGGTATTCGCCAAGGGGGACATCCCACAAGGCCACCTTGTGGGGGATGCTGGCTATGCACTGGAGCCGTGGATGATGACTCCCATCAGAAATGCACACACACACACATGCAAGAATGCCATAATGAGGCACACGCACAAACCAGAATAATCATAGAGCGTGTGTTTGGGATGCTGAAATCACGGTTCCGGTGCTTGGATACATCCGGTGGAGCCCTGCAGTACTCTCCAGGCACATGTGCCCACATATTCATAGTATGTGCCATGCTACATAATATGATCCTGCAGAAGCAGCTGCTGCAGGGACATAATGGTGAAGGGCCACAAAGCCCACCACAACTGCCAATGCCAGTCCAGGCACAGAGGGTTCAGGACCATGAACACACTGTGCCAGCCCCAGTAGGCAGACGGAGGCATACCCAATATGCCTATGCCCTGGCAAAGAGGGAACGTATAGCACATACTCTGACAGCGTAGGCCCCATGGACTGACACCTCCCTACCTGCACACACAGTGAAATGGACGGCACACAAACATGACCACCCGTAAAGTGTACCGTATGGGTGGCCCCATGTGTGACTCCAACATAGGCAGCACCCAAACACTGTACACCCAACAGCCAGCGGAGCATGGAATGCCAACACCTGAACCGTACGCGGGTCCTACAGCAGACGGCATTGCTGTATGCTGCAACGTTCGCCGCAAGGTGTATACATATAGACATGTAGATATGTGCATATACAGATATGTAGATAGATATAATTACATATATAGAAATATATGTACACATATACATATAAGTACTACAGGTAAGACAGGGAATCAGAGGGATGTAAGGTGACAGAGATGTAACACGTGATATCTGTACATAGTATACATAGTGAAAGACAACCTGAGCATCCGGGAGGTTTAACAGAAGAGGAAACCGCCACCCATGGAAAGGTCAACATACCAAAATGCATAACCGTGAGTCGGAATGATCGCCAGGCCACAGTACAGTAACAGTACATGCGTGGGTAATACTATGATGATATGAGGGGGGAGGTAGACACTGCCGCCGGTGATGCGGCCCACGCAGGTACTGTGTGCAACCGTCCCCGTGACTGCCGCAGTATGTGTATGTGTGCGGTGAGGGTGCCGTGTGTTTCGCTGTGCGAGTGTAATGTGTGTGCCTCTGTAAAATGTGTATGTTGGTGCCATGTTAGAGGCAGAGTGGAATAACATGCATAGGCATACAGTACACTAGCCACAGGCATATGTACACCAGTAGTCCCAAAGTAGTACTGAGAGCCCCACCCTGGCTAGGCGTGTGGCGACGTATAACGATGCAAAGTGACAATGTCCCAGAATGTAGCACAGGAATATACCCCACATGAAATGGAAAGGACGTATGTACTAATCATGACCGTATGTATGACACCGATATGCTAATTGCAAAACGATACATCGGCAAAGTCACACAGCAATAGGTATGTACCGCGGAAATACGCATGTGCTACCCCGGTACTGCCCGTGGCCACGTATCGGCCCGTAAACACCGCTGTGTGTTCTACAAGTGTCAAACAAGCAATCGCCCCCTGAATAGGTGGCAACCACTGGCAAACAGGCCATCCCAAGTACAGGACCACAATGACTGTAAATATCTGGGACAGAATGACAAGGGATAGTCGTCACGTACAAACAACCACAGATATACCACCGATGTGACGGAGGAATACATGCAGGAAGCACACGCATGGCGATACCAACACCACATGACAACAACACAACCTACACTCCCAGAACAACAGACAATTAACTGTCAACTCCCCAGGCAGGGATGGAGCACACAGACAAGCATACCGTGTATGTAGAGATGCAAGGCCCACAACCCGTATCCGTCACCTACAACCTCTGATATTCCCCATCGTACATATTAAAGGGATACAAGCCGTAATAGCAGCACAAACATACAGGCAGTCAATGACAGCTGCATAACCGCAACATCTCGCGTGGGAAACACTATCAACAGCGGATGCATACTTGCATCTGTTGTTTAAAGGAATACAACAGCTATGTTACACATCCGAATGCAAAACGCCATCAACAGACGCCGTCAGGACAGGGACACCCACATGTCGAACATAATACCATACCCAACACACACAATCCACGGCTAACACCACTGCGAAATGTACCTGTCGCCACACATAGCGGCTGCAGTTACACATAACATAACACAATACAGACCATCTCCACGAAGGTAGGGCAAATAGCCAACACCCAGGTGAGGAATGCAGCCATACCCTAGTTACGATGTGTAATGTACAAATGGGTAGATGCACAGGTGATATGCGCACAAGTACACACTGAGGAACAGCAATTGGTGTGATGAACCCACATGTTGCAGGTATCGACGGATATAAGGATGACTCCCAGGATACTCAAACCGTATGCTCATACCGAACCAGCAGTGTACAACGGAAAGAGTAAGAAATAGGAATACCGATACACGGAACGAAAACGGAACGAAACACTGACAAGGTATGTAGAACCCACGATATGTACGGGTGTGTAACGCATGATGTGTATGATGAAGCTGTACTGTATGTGAATGGTGTTTGTAAGTAATGATACTTGTCCATAATGCAGAGAGTGGTGAAAGGTGGTTATATAGTGCTATCCTGCTGAGCATACCAACGACTGTGGACACCGTGTGCACAGCAGTGGGACATCATATACACAGCCGGGATAACACAAGGGCTGCCACAGGGGGGCATAACAGAGAACAATGCCACACCACACACCGATGCTGGCAGTGGATGTCCAACAAGGAAGTGCCATAGCAGGGGATAGGACATGTATGTATACTGTCACATCACACATGTGTATGGGCATATACCGTCGATGTCATACGTAATGTGCGCCCGACGTGCACGTATGCCTTGCAGTAGGGGATACTATGTCAACTATGTGTAATGTAAAGCTGTCATGGTGGATATGACAGACATCATACACAGTATCACAGGCATATCATGCATAATGGAGTTATTGCCTATTGGTATGTACAATAACAGGATACATATGGCCTGTAGATATGGGACAGAGTAATAGCATAATAGCCATCCAAAATGGAAGGAACACCAAGTAACCATGCCCAAACGATCTGTAGCAGGTGCAATGTGGGCAACAATGAAGTCTGGCAAGTCCATGTGTAAACACATGTGCAGTGTACACAGTAGTGTCACCTCCCCATGGTAGTGTCCAGTGAACAGCAGAGGTGGGTGTCAACTGCATGTTTACACAGTACTGCTGCTGTGGTGGTACCATGACTATGTGTCACTCAAACAGCAAGGGAGCTATCACATGAACAGTGCCACTGTGTGTCCCTGTGGGATGTGCACAGGACCTATGTTCCACAGCATGGTGTGTGTTGTGTCTGGAAGTAACACAGAAGCCCAGCCCATGCAATGTGGCATGTGTGCACATATCCATGAGTGGTCCGTTCACACTGCCCACTGCAATTGTCATGTATGAGTAGTACATGCATCAGTAATGCGGAGGACATGGTCCATGTCAGAGCAGAAGACACCCCTGTGTATGTGGTATGCAGATGTGTACAGATGTGTTTTCCATCTGTCAGCCGCATATGTAAACTGTCTGAGCCTGGTACACATCATGGCATGACAATGCTGTGCCATGTAAAGTCATAGCCGTTGTGGAAGGTACACCACGAATGTGGTATTGTAACCTTGACCGTGTGTAGATGTGTGTATGCCACAGGTACAATGGCTACCTATGTACCAGCATCACACACAGTACAGATAGGTGCGGCCCTGCAGAAGTGTATCCATGCCACAGTGGAATACGGAAACCACAGGACCATGTGGGGCATTTGTGTGTACAACAACCATGTACAATTTGATATGCATGTACGGGGCCAGTATCCATGTGATAGTCAGTGGATGAATGTTGCTATGCAAAGGTGATGTGCATGCACCATGTGTCATGAATCCTGATGCCATGACACCCACATGATGTATCTGCCACACCAACACCTGTATGGTTGTTATCAGTATGAGCTGGTGGAGCTATAATGGTGCTAGGTATGTAGATGTGGGATATCTAGGCATGGACAGTACTCTGTGACAGCATGTTGTGTATGTAAGCAAATAGTGAACATGAGGGGCCCCATGACTGAGGACTGTGTAATGCCATATGTACCTGGCATGTAGTAGGTAGCATGATATGCTTGCACCACTGTGTGTCCTGTCCAGGAGTCATATAGCCTAACATCCTGAGACACAGGGTATGATGTGCAGGTGGATGTGTACGTTGCCAATACCAGAACGTGGAATGGTGCTGAAGGGCAATGTGAGGACAATGTCTGATTTGTTGCCCTCTGTACCACACCAACCACCCATGCAATGGTATGACAGGTGGGCAGCATGTGTATGTGGCGTGCTGTGGCACACAGAAGCCCAACAAGGGTGCCAGTAAAGGCATGGAGGTCATCAATGTGTGCGTGAAGCACGTTTGGAGATGTGCCCCAGTGCCATACAGAATGGTCCAGTCATGGGTGTACGAATGCAGTCCCACACGTGCAATGCAGTGCCACCCATGTGTAGTGCAATAGATGCAGCAGTGTGACGGTCAAGGTACACAATGTCCGACAACAGGCTAGCAGTGAATTCAGTGGGCTGGTGTGGAGACACATACCAAACAGGTTGGCGGGACATAACAGCTAGGGAGATCGGAAGGTGACATTCGGACAGTGTCTTAGGACATAACGTTTGCATGGCAGTACCATGTATGTGTCCACAGGGACACTACGATGTCCATGTATGGATTGCAACCCTGTAGTGAGTGAGAGTGTGTATTGTTGGTAAGTACACCATTGCCTGGCATGTTGCCAGCATTATCTCAGTCTGCAATGCCTGGGTGACTGTTGCATGCGACATTGAATGTGGATGTAGCCAAACAACACAGACATACCACCACACTGCCTGAGGACCCACACTGCAATGTGCGGCAGTCATGTGTAGGTAGCTAGCCTTGGAGCATGTGATGGACCACGAGGACCCACCATGGCTGACAAGTGATGCACCCCACACATGTGAATATATACCACCGTGCAACAGCCTGCACATGTGCCCATACAGCAGATGTGCATGGAACATGATCACCACCATGGCGTCTGTGAAAAGGTCAGTACCGCCATGTCTCTGTGTGGAATAGCATGGTCCCTACCATTATGTACATGCTACGGAAGTGCACTGTGGTATGTGTCAGCATAGTTATGTACACTGTCCATCTGCCGGGGTGTCATGCCATTAACAACTCCTGCCAGCAGACGTCAGTAGTACTGGCTGTAGAACACATGTTCCATGTATGCTGCGATGGGTGTGTGTCCAGGGTGTGGCTAGCAGGGCTGTGAAGCATATATGTTCATCTACCAAAGGGGGGATAACCCCAGGTTTAACACACCAGACACATGGAGGTATTGTGCATGCTGAGGGTAGTGTAGGTATGGTATGTGTTGTTTAATGTGTCACCCAGCTGGGTGGAGTGCATGCCTCAAGCATGCGTGGGTACATGGGTGTCCATTCTAGGGAAGAGTGGGTTGCTGTCAGCACATGGCAGTAACAGCTGTCTGAGGCCCAATGTACAGTATGACAACACAGACAGCATGTAACCTGTGGTGTACAATGTAAGCTCTGTTGCGTGTTACAATGTGTCTAGCGGTTACAAACATGGGTATCTGCACATGGAGCACCTATGATGCATTGTGTTCGGCAAATATCCAGTATGTGTGCAAAACACTGTGTGATGTGGGATCCCCTCACCTGTGTGTGTTGCAGTCCAGGTATGTGCCTGGGAGGTATGATCCGTGTACAACCTGTACTTGCAGGTGTGCTGTGCAGAGCATGGAGGCAGGTCCCAGGCACTGCAGATAAATGTGAGTGGTGCACTAGTGTGTGTGCCTTGCTTGTGTGCAGCACAGTGGAAGGTGCAAGCATTGTCCCACATGACCCCATGCTGTGCCTGCCTGTTACAGCCCTGCTGGAGACAGTCATGTGACACCACCACAGAGGCAGTATAGCATGCGAAGATGTACATGTGTGCTCCACACCCCAGGCAGATGTCCGCAGGTCATGTGTGCCACAGCAGTGTGGTCGACCAGGACTGTCATAGTGGTCAGATACCACATGCCGGTATAAGTACAGTATGAGCATAGGCAACAGTTGCAGTGACAGAGTAGGTCAATGTACAGTGTCCCTGTGTTCAGACCACTGCCTACTGTACACTTGGCAAGACACACACCCAGAGGGTGAATATACCGGTGAGCCATCACATGTCCCAGTACACATAGCCTGTGTAATGCCATCACAGGGCGGTCACAATAACATGTTGTATGACAGATATGTTGTACCAGGTGATGTGTCATGTGTGCATATGTTGAGTTGCACAGCTGTTCACACGTCCGCAACATATCAGTGCATGATGCCTAGTGTAACATGATGTGTGGAACTGCACTGTGATCCACAACAGGGACATCTGAGACAGGTGTGTTGTGAATGGTGTAACCCATGGTTCCACTGGATATACACTGGTGCTGTTGGCTGCCATGCTGGGGGCCACCAGTGGTGCCTGCAGTGGTCATACATACTGCACACATTGTTCTGGCAGGAATGTCCATTGTTGTAGATGATGTGTTACTACGTGAAGGTAGGTGTGTGTTGTGAATGTTACCCATCCAGATGTGACCATCAGGTGCAGTCATGGTTGTCGACAGCATCACACACCCATCCACAGCTGTCAGAACCCTGTCCCCAGAATGGGTGTCAGCCGCCCTCGTACTGTGTGACCTATGTGCAGATGGCGGAACACCTACTACTGGCTGGCTAACAGTGTCATCTAGGAAGGCTATGTGATGGCTGGAATACGCTTTTATAATGTATAATGATGGTATCCCAATGAAGTACATGGAATCACACACAGAAAGCCATGGCTGGCATGTAAACCATGTGCAACAATGACTGTGTGACAGACACAAACAATGCGGAGCCATGTTGAACATGCACCCATGAGAACACCAAATGAGGTATGTTGCACATATCGATGTACAACTGTCAGCTATGGGCACAGCATGGATGCAGACGCATATCCCCCACAGGCAGTACCACGCCATGTAGGTAGGGGCATTGCGACTTAATTACATGTGACAGTTGCTGTACCGCCACATATACTGCATATCCGTCATGTAGGGGTAGCAGTGGTACGTGACTGTTGGACATGCCTGTACATATGACCATGTCCCACAGGATATGTGTTACGTGTGTACAACACATGTTGTACCGTCATCAAGCTGTGAAGTGTATGGCTGCCAGTGTACCTGTGTGACATGTTCTGCAATGGGTGCAAAGGTACGCAGTAGTGCATTGCATGCCCACATGCCCCACACAGGTGCATAGCCTGAACATACAATACAAAGAGGGTGTTGGATCATAGCAACCCACATGAGGAGATGGGTACGGGTGGCAATCCACTACCACCTGTCCGGGTAAGGTGTGCATGTCCATGACACATTAGTACCCGAGAAGCTAGCAGTATAGCAGTACAAGGTGGCATGCATATATGATCACTAATACCCCTGTGTGTTCCACCACTGGCCTGTGGACAGACAGACACCAACACAATGTGCAGCATTGACATGTGCACAGCACATCACCACTGGCTACTGTAGAACAGGCTTACTGTGTAGACATGTGCACAGAACGTCTGCGCCAGCCACACTCAAACACGTTATGTGTTGAACCCCACCATCATTGTAGCCCATGCCACAGACAGATGTTCACGCATCTGTGTATGTGCGCCTGGGAATGTCCCTGTCTAGCAGTATAGCTGTGTCAGTGTTGCGAACAACATACTGAATGGGCTGTGTGTGTGAGGTGCGTCATACGTGTATGGTACGATGGATGATACCATCAGTGCCCCTGCTATGTGAACATCCCTGTCCCCATACATGGATACCTATGCTGTGCCCAACACCACGGTCCCTGTGGGAGGATGGTGCTGTGTGGTGCACCAGCTGACATGGGGTGGCAGCAGGCACTGGATGTAGACATATGTGGTACCCATGTCAGGCCAGGCAACCATCCATGTGCATGGGATAGCAGTGTGTGGGCACATACAGCACTGTGTTGAACAATATCACAGCACATAGCACCTGTCAGGGGTAATGTGTATGCATGGATGTGCGATACCAGCATGCACCATACACACCCCCACCAAGCAGCATGCTGCCTACCTTGCAGAAGGCCATTGTCCACACCATGATGATAGACATGTGTAATGTCCATATACACATAGCAATGACATATGGAATGGATAGCCACCCTGCCAATATCAGTATCCCCCAGGTGGGACACATCCCTGTGCCATGTATGTGACATACCCTGCCATACCATACAGCCCTGCCCATCTAATTTTACCCAATCCCCACCCCAGCAAACGGGGTCCCCACCCACATGACGACACTGCCCGTAAAGCCCGGTTTCAACCCTGAGCATCCATTGGTAACCTTGTCACACATACACCCGGCAATGTAAGCCTCCCACACACTGCATCCCCCCATCGGGGGTTTTAAAAAAATTTCACACAGGGGGGACAATTGTAAGGGGGTTAGGGCCTGGCCTTTCTTGTGTATGTTGGGGGTTTTGGGGAACATGCATCATTTGGGTTTGATAATCATGCACAGCCCCTTTGGGGTGAATACTGGCGGAAACCGGTATGTGGGGGTTCATGTGTAGCCCCATTTTGGTTTTTTAATTTTGTTTTGTACTTCAGGGCCCACTACATTTTATCAGTCCCCACTGAGCTGGGGGTTCCCCACGGAATTGGAATTAGAAACCAAAGGTCCGAACCTGAGGGCCCTAATGGTACTAGGTGCTAGGAAAACCGGTATGTCCCACGGAGGTGTACCAAGGGTTTGGCTTTCACCACCCCGGGAAAGGGAACTTACCTTTGGTCCCCCCCTTGTCCACAGTGCCGAGTGAGCCTGGGTTGTTCCCACCCCGTAGGTTTACTTTAAGGTCGGGGGGGCTCTGTTCACAGGGGCGGGAATTTTCCTTTTGGGGGTTGGGGGGGATCCTTCCCTCCACACGCCCATTTTGCCGGTTGAGGTTTCTGTCAGGCTTCTTTCCCGGGGTTTTTTGGAGCCTGGGGGGGAACTGTCCTTCCCCGGGCACGGCCTTATGTCGGAAGTCCCTCGGGCCCGGGGTTGGGGTTAAGCGGATTTCCCCAGTCGGGCACGGTGACATATTTTTCAGCCCCACCCCTTTGGGGGAAACGTTTAGGTCCCCGAGTCTCGGGTTCGGAGGTACTTTAAATTGGGCCCCCTTTTTCTGTGTGTAAAAGGTGGGGTCTGCCCCCCCCCTGAGGGGAGTAATTTCATCCAGGGGGGCCCGTAATTTCTTCCCCCAATTGGAAGTAGGTCAGATTCCAAATTTTTGGGACCCATGCCGTGCCCCCATTTTTAAGGGTTCCACCATTGGAATTGGGTGAAAGTTTTCCAAAAGGGGTGGTTTAACCTTCCCGGGTTAGTACCAGGGTTGGACCATTATATTTCTTGAACCCCAGGGGAGCCCTTTTTGGGGGGTTTTGGTAGGTGGCTGGCACATTATCCTTTCTAAACCCCATTTTTGATGTTGGGTTGAATGGCGGGGGCCCCGGGACTGACCCTGTGGGCCACCCCCGGGGGCCAGCTTGGAGTTGAAGGGACCGGGAAACACTAACCCTGGGGGGGCCCCCACCATTTGGGAAAACCACTGGACAAGCCTAACTTGGGTGGCCTTTCATTGCCCCGTGGATTTTTTTCCCCCCGGTTGGTAGCTTAAAAAGGGCCCCCTTGGTTTGATCCTCCCAGGTCGAAGGGGGGGAGGCAATCTGCCCTTGACTAACCAGGGGGGAGTTCGGACCCAACCTTTTTTTTTTTTTGGGGCCCATTTGGATTCCTATTTGCAACAAGGTTTTAAATTATGGGCGGGGATGACTCCAAAAAGGGCACACCCTTTAGTGGGCCAAGTTGCCAATCCATAGGGACCCTGTGGTGAAAACAGGCCTTATGTCGGGGTGGGGGCCTAATATTTTTGGTAACACACCGGGGCCCTTGGCCCATTGAGTTTTTGAAAACCCCGGGCAAGGGGGTTTTGGGGAGGCTGCCGGGTAGGATCGTCCCCCGGGGGGGTGATGTTGGGAAACCTGCTCTTTTTGTTGGAACTTGGGAGTGATCAGACCTTCGGGGTTTGGCATCTGTGGTTCCCAATTTTACCATCTGGAAAGGTTTGGGTTTTATGTGTTTTTCACCAGTCCCACAGGGGCCTTATGTTGTTGGTGTCTTGAGCCTTTTAAACAGGGCCCTTTTGGGATGATATTGTCGTATTTTAAGCTTTAATCTTGTTGTCTTTGTCAATGGGGGGGGGCCCAAGACCTTCCTCCTTTGGTGGCAAGGCCGGGTTTTACGGGGACGGGTGCGCTTTGGGGGGTCTAAAAGGTTTTGGGTTTTTCGCTGTCCTTTTTTTTCCATGGCAGGGAGGTTGAGGGTCCCCCGTTTTACTGGTGGGCGGGGAGGGTCCACGGGTCTATGGGTGGGGGTGCGGAGGGTCTCCATGGTTCCTTTTGGTTGTAAATTTGGGGATTCATCCTTTGGGGGCTGCTCCCCATGGGATGAAAAACTTTTAATTTCCCCCCTTGTGGGAGGGTGATGGTTGTTCCCCTTGGGTATGCATGGCCGGGTTGGGGTTTTGGGCCGGGGAATTTTTTTAAGGGGGGTTGTGCCCCCTATGTGGTTTGTGGGTTATTCACCAGTGTTTGGAAAGGGCTTCATATCCGGGTTTGGGAGGGTGGCGTACTGGAGGGGTCCCCCCCAGGGAATTGAGGATTTCCCGTTACTGATTTCGCCAACCGGATTTGCCCGGGAAAATGGGTTCCTTCTTGATGGGTTTTTCCTCCGTGTAGGGGTATGCCTGAAGTGTGGGGTGCCTAAGCCCTGTGTTTCAGAAAGCCTGACATGTTCCCTCCAACGGGGGGGGGGGCTTTGAGGGGCATTGGGTGCCAGGCCTGGCGTAACCCTGCCTAGGGTATTAGGGGGGTTTTTTCTTCCAGTTGTAGGGGGAGTGGGGTCATCCAGCCCCCTTGGCCCGGGGGCAGGTGCAGCCACCCTTGAAGGGGCCGCAGCATCCCAGGTTGGGAAGGGACCCCCCAGAAAGGTCCGGGACTTAAAAGGGTACCAGGACCATATAGGGAAAACTTAAAGGGGGTGGGATACTGAGGGTGGGAACGGGCCGGGCCCAAAAATCGGGGGCCTTTTGCTCCTTTCTGACCCTTATGTCTCTCTTAACCCGGGGGGTTTTAACCTGCATGCGGGATACCTGAGTGGGGTGGCGATTAGCCCGACGGGCGCCACGGCACCCTTGTTCATCGGGGGGGGGGGGCTGGGTGGACGGGGGCCCCCCCTTAAAAGTGGTCCTTTTGGGGGTTTGTTGGGGTTGCTTTTGCCCGGGCGTTAGAACATGGTTGAGCCTATGTTTGGGGAGGCTTGCTTGGGGCGTTCGGGGGCGTTAGGGTAAGTTTTAACATTTCCCCGGGTTTCGTTGTTATGTTTTTATTGTTTGGGTTAGTTCATGTACATGGGTTTGGGTTGTGGTGTCCTTCCCCCCCTTTGGTTTGGGTCGGGTTTTGGGAGAAGCCCCTGTCTGGCTATATAGTTGCATCTCTCACATGTATTATGTTCGGGGGGTTTGCCGGTCCATGAGGCACCTGTAACAGTGCCCAGGCCGCCCAGATTCTCGATCTGAACACGAGAGGTCGCTAGCAACTGACCCTTCGACATGCCACAGAACGTGTATGCCTTTGCTGTGTAACTGGGTCAGAAGGCACCTATAGGGGAAATGGGTACACAAGGGGATTCTAGGCCAGTGTAGTACTCCATTTTGTATACATGTACTTTAATGTAGGAATACTATGGGAGCAGGTGCAGAGCTTTTGTGATATAGAGAACAGCATTGGGATTGCAAGAAAGAGGTTATACACGAAACCGCGAACGGGCCAGAATATTAGCGTTGCACATGGTACATCCCTGTCCACCAAAATTTCACCTGGCCTGTGGTGGTGCCCAGGGTATGGGGGAAAGCACACAACATGGCAGCACAGTACGGTTGGTGACTTCTGCATGTCCAGGTCTGGGAATGCCAGGGTCACCGTAGCTTGGGCTGGGTTTCAGCAGTTGGATGGTACCGGTCAGGTAGTCCCAAATTTCTACACCTCAGGCACACACCCATTTTTGCAGATGGGGACACCTGTCTGTGTGGGCGCACCCTCACAAACAAAGCACCCACCATGTCACAGGGGGTGGTCTTGCACAGGGGGCCAGTGGCTACATACATTGACAGGGTGTAAATGCACACCGTGGGGGTGGTCACCCCCGGGGTATGTCCGCACAACACTTATCTGCATAACCCTAAACAGGCAGCAGCATACACACATGTTGAACACTGCATGGGGGGACCACAATGTTAGGAGGGGTGGGTGTTTCAACTGACCAACCCCCCTGCACCCCACATGGGAGGTTTAAAAATGGTGTACATGATGTGGACTGGCACATAGCCCCATTTTGGATCATGGGAAAATTTCAACTGTTGGGGTTTGGAACCACACCGCTATATGGGAAGTGCAGGCGTCAGGGTATGTATCCCTGTTCCAATGTATCTGGGAGTGTCCCTTTTGACTTGGGGGGTGGTAGGGGGTTACAGTGGCCAGTGACATATGGCATGCAGGGATGGGTATCAATGGCACTTCTGTAAAGGGGCATGCAGCGTATCACAGGCAGGGTGGTGGTTTGACACACCGGACCAGCACCGACATGCATGTGGACAGGTGCACATGGGGTCAACTGCCCGCGTGTGTTACTTCCAAATATGGGGCCCCATGTGGGTATGATGTGGGAGGGGTTCAACTGTTTTGGACAGGCACAGCTTGCTGGCGCACCTGCACGTACATGTGTCACAGTACCCCCCCTTCCTGGTGTATGCATTTCACGTTGTGCATTGTGTGCAAAATGGAACATGGACTGGGATGGTATCCAGCTGTCACGGCCTGCAAGGGATTTTCCCAGGAACACCGTACACCCCCGTGGGGTGAACCCCGAAAGGTCCACCCCTTCCTGTTTTACCCTGTGTTTTGCATTGGGCTCACGGCTTCTAGTGTCCTTTTAGCCCTGCCCCCAGGAAACACTTTGAAATGGACAGTTTTCGTGGACACGCAGTCTGGTATACGTGTCAGGCCTGGGTTTTGGGAGCACGCCTGTCCTGCGGTTGGGTGGACACACACACCCGTTCATTTATTACATGTGTACTCTGCAGGGGTCAGCCCATAGTTTGTGGACATAGTCACGCGTTGCTGGACCGTGGGGATCTGCTCACCGTGCTGGTGTGGTGGACACATTTCCCGCTTTCATGTTCACCTGACCGTGCCGTGCTGCATCTGTGTGTTGCAACTGCATGTGGCCACCCTGTGGGCGGGCCGGCCGTACTTGCTTGTCACCCGCTGCTGCACCGTGCAATCTGTGTTGAGCATGGCCCCGGGGCTGTTTTGTGGGTGGCACCGGGTCCACATTCTGCCCCCAGATTTCACCCCATGGTATGCATGTCTGCACTGTGAGCAATGTCTGGGATGCCCCGTAACAGCTGTGTGATGGACAACGTACATGCCAGGCCCGTCTGGTTTATACCCGTGTGATGTGTTTCCCCCCAGCCACCTTGGCAGGGGGTTCTGGTTTTTGGGGGGACACAAGGGCCCATTCTGCCTTCCTGATTTTCCCCTGGTATGCTTTTGACGTGCGTTCTAAATTCTGAGCATCCCCTAAGCACTGTGTAGTGGCAAAGTACAGTCCACCCCCCTCTGGTTGTAGTGTGTGTGTTTCCCCCTGCCTCTGGGATGGCTTTCTTTGGTTGGACACAACCGGCTCCACATTCCCTTCCATGATTTCACCCCTTGGGATGCTTTTGCACTGTGCAGATTCTAAGTTCTGAGCATCCCCGTGAGTGTGTAGAGGAACACTCGGCCCCGGGATTGGTTGTGTGTGTGTGTTTCCCGCCCCTTGGATGGCTTTCTTTGGTTGGAAAAAACGGCTCCACATTCCCTTCCATGATTTACCCCTGGTTTCTTTTGCACTGTGCAGATTCTAAATGTCTGAGCATCCCCGTGAGTGTGTAGAGGAAACCCTAAGTCACCGCCCTCTGGTTGTTGTGTTGTTTTGGTGGTGTGGGGTGGTTTGGGTCCACTCTCGCAGATGGACAGGGGTTTTGATGGGCCAAACATCCTATGCCAGGGGATCCAGGTGAGCAAGTGGGTATGCCCTCTGACAGGGGTCTCATAATCTGTAGTGGTTCCGTTCCATGTGTAGTTTCCTGTTTGTTGGTTTGACTCGCCTCCGTGTTTGTGCCCCCTTGGGATGGAAAATTTTGACGCCGCCATTCCTTGGCGCCTTCCTTCAGATGATTCCCCCCCTAGGGTATGCCTCCCGACAGGCTGTGCTCAGTAATCTCGGTGCTTCTGTAAATCATCATGCTGTAGGGGTTCATGTAGGTAGGGTAGGTTCACTCGGCCCTTCCCTTTTTTGTGTGTGGGGTGTGTGTGTGTGTGTGTTTCCAGCTGCCTCTGCAGATGGACATGCTTTAGCGCCAAAACATACCTTGGCTTTTTCAGCTATTCCCTTTCGGATGATGTCCCCCCTAGAAGTATGCCTCTGACAGCTGTGCTCAGTAATCTCGGAGCGTTCTGTAAATCATCATGCTGTAGTGTGTTCATGTAGGGAGGGGGGTTCAAATCGGGCCCCTTTCCCGGGGGGGGGGGGTGTGTGTGTGTGTGTGTGTTTTCCCGCTGCCCTGAGATGGAATTTTTAGGCGCCGCAACACATACCTTGGCTATTGCGCTATTCCCACGGATGTGTCACCCCCCGAAGTTGCCTCTGACGGGGTGTGTCAGTAATCTCGGTACGTTCTGTAAATCACATGCTGTGTGTGTTCATGTAGGTGGGTTCAACTCGGCCCTTCCCGGGGGTTTTTTGTGTTTGTGGTGGTGGGGTGTGGTGTGTGTGTGTGTGGTTTGGTTTTCCCGCGCCTTGGTGGTGTGTGCAAAACTACCTTGGCATTGTCAGTATTTCCCCTTAAAATTACCCCCCGGGTTTTTGCCCCCAAATTTTTTTTGCCCCTTTTTTTCTTTCCCCCCCCCCCTTTTTTTTTTTTTTTTTTCAAAGGACAGCTTTGGGTCCTGTCCCATTTTGGTATTCCCCCCAAATTTTGCGTTGGGAAACCCCAAACATAGGACTGTGGTACGTGGCATTTTTTTTTTTTTTTTTTTTTTTTTTTCCACTGTCCAAAGGCAACGTTTTTTTTCCCGTTTTTTAAGAACCCCCCAGAAAATTTCGCCGGCCAAAGACCAAAACTATCCTTTTTTGGCCCCCTTTTTTTTTTTTACCCCTTTTTTTTGGGGGCACTCCGGCCCCACCCCATTTAAACCCCCCTTTTTGGGGGTATTAATTGCCCCTTTTTTTTTTATTTTTTTGGGGTTTTTAAAGGGGCTAAACTTTTTTTTTAAAGGCCCCTTTTTTATTGGGCCATTTTTTTGGTTGGGTGTGGGGGTTTTTCCCGGGGGGGGGGGGTTTTTTAAGGGGCCGTGTGCCCCGGTTTTTTTCCGGGGCCCCCCCTAATGGGTTAATTTCCTGTAAAAACCTGTTTTTTTATGGGTTTTGGCCCAAAAATTCAAGGGGGAAAATACCCCTGCAGACCCCGCCAAAATTTTTTTTCCTTTTTTTTTTTCCCACGGGGCCCGCGCCTTAGGGGGCAAACCGGGCTGGCTTAGGGGCCCCCCCCCCCCAATTTTGGCCCCCAAGCCACCACCACAACACATGGTGCCCCCATCCTGGTGTACCTACATGACATACCTACTAGAAAGGTGGCCCTACTAGTGCGGTGCCCTAGGCAGCCGCAGGATTGGCATATGCCTACGGCCGGCTATGAGCACATCACAAGGCATACGTTTACATTCAGTGTTTTACAAAGGCTAGGTTATAATACCAGAGGGGGGGACCTCATCAACTATGCTTTAGAATGCGGATTGAGATGGATTATTAGGTGGAGAGTTGACCACACACTAGGGCTGAATGATGAAACACTGATTAAGCCTCTTTTGAGAAGCAGGTGGCTTAAACCCAAGTAACAGGAATGTAGTTTAGGTACAGATATACAGTTAACACACATTAGTCCACTCTTTCAGTTGTTTACCACTGTATTACATTGATATGATATACATATCTTCTATATATATTGTTAGATCTTTGATTGATGAGTATTAGGCATAGTACAATATCATATAATACATGTTTTAATAGGATGTTTTTGGAGATGTTAATATATGTGTGTGTAGTTAACATTGCGTCTGTGCTTTATATGCTGTGGTTAATTGTTCATTGTTTGCTGAGAAATTGACCAATGAAAGTGTAAGGAGGGATATTTAAAGCCTGGATGCTTTTATGTTATGTGTAAGTCTGACGGAGCCTACGGGTGAAAGCGCTTACTTGTCTATGAAGGAACCTTTGTATACCATTTGGGCACTGTCCTGGACAATTTCTCGTTGACTGTTTCATCTACCTATGTGTTTTTTGGATTGTGTGCCATAAGGTGCCAGTGGTTATTTGATGTTGATTAGGTGTATTCCATGGTCAATTGACATTAATCCTATTAATTCATTGAAGGATGTTCTTTATAAGTGGGAACGCCATAGTTTAACCATCCTATGACCTTCCTAGTTGAAGTTGTTAGTGTGCCATTAGTATGTGTTCCACAGGTCGCCCATTTGTTCCGCAGTATGGAAGCGAGTGATCCCCATTTTGGTGCTGGCAGATTGAGTGCTGTGTGCGCCGGTATTCGCACGGTGGTCTGACTTTGTATGGGGAGTGTCTACTGTAGTCCCTATCTGTATTTCCTGTGTTATGCCTTACTGCAGCTGTGTAATTCCACCAGGTTTCCAGTTATGGGTGCCATCTTGGTCGTACGCTTGTCCATCCATGGGAATTGCCTACTGGACACTGGTATAGGGCTGTACACATTTCACACCTGCATTTAGCATTATCCGGTGGATGCTTTGCATTATTAGTGGGGAGTAAGGCATGTGCTATACCCACATCCCTCCCACGGGGTGGGACAATGGATTATCTGCCAAACAACACCGAGCCCCATTTCTGCATACCCAGGATCCCATGGCTGTAACCCTCGACGGTACCCATTACACATCCTTCATGTGTGCGGGACTGGGATGTGGATGCACTTCTATGGACTCGACAATCTGGGGATTTCTGTTCATATGTCCTGCATTTCATGGACACTTGTCATCAACCTTAAACACGCTGGTGGTGCATATGTCTAGCTGTGCCATAGTCACGGCTGTCACTTCTTCTGGGTCGATCGCAGCTGGTTGATATTGCATACGGATCAATTTTTGGGGTCCTACAATGGACACCAATGTGCATATGTAAAGTGTAGAACTTGTTGGACTGTCTCCATCTGGCCAGTGGTTTTGACTGCTGCTGTATGTTCCCCAATCGTGGATGTCTGTTTGACTATCCATATTATGTAGTGCTACGAAAACCAAGTTTTTCAAAAATGAACCCAAATGGTGTAAATCCAAAGATGCAAGTTAGCAACTGCTTTAAATAATCCTCAGAAGTCCCAATAGGAAAAATTTGCCACTTTATTGTCAAAATAACACCACCAAAACAAGTAGATCACGAGCACTGGCGGTCTTACCGGGCATTTTCAAGTGTAATTAGCTAAACCAATAACTCTAGCTTTTATAGCGCAAGTGCGTTCTGTTAATTAACTAATTGATTGAAATATCACCATATTATAAATAAATTAAATCAACTTCTACAAGCATTAAAGAGACAAATACATATTTAAAAATGCTCGACACAATAAATGCATTGTTAAAATGTATGTATAAAACCTATATGAATTCAAACAAAATTCATTCTTTATGTTAAAAGTTGTTTGTGAACCATTTGAACCAAATAAAACATCAGTACCATGGTGATATTTTAATCAATTAGTTCTATAAAAGCTAGAGTTATTGGTTTAGCTAATTACACTTGAAAAAGCCCGGTAAGACCGGGCGAAAGTGCTCATGATCTACTTGTTTTGGTGGTGTTATTTTGACAATAAAGTGGCAAATCTTTCCTATTGGGACTTCTGAGGATTATTTAAAGCAGTTGCTAACTTGCATCTTTGGATTTACACCATTTGGGTTCATTTTTGAAACACTTGGTTTTCATAGCACTACATTGTGTTTGCTTGGTGCTCTCGGTTTAGGACCTGGTGGGTCCTTTTCCTAGTTTTTTCTTGGTAAACTGTTCCTTTCTTCTTACCCATATTATGTATTACTTGGCCTATCTATATCCATGTTCCAGTAAGTGGAAATACAGCAAACCCTGAGTCCTGGTCATCTTCATAAAAGACATTCTTGAACATAAACCATGCCAAGACAGACGATGACAAAAACGATACACTCCACAGTCATAGGATACTGAGCTCTTTCACCCACTAACATGGGGCAACGTCGGAGTACGAGATACATTAGATAGTCATCCCTTATATACTTCCTTCAGAGTCAGTTTAAAGTCAACTAATTAATAGACTTGCTCATAGTTCAGTGGACCGTGCTCCAAGTCTTGATGATAAAGTGACATGTAGAACTCAGTGTTGCATACATTACTGAATGGAAACAATGATACAACAACGATGTGTTAATATAAATACAATATTGGTCAATACCATCAGTATATTGAAACATAGTTGATAATTGTTGTGAGTAAACCTTAGAATGTAGTGTGTTGGTAATGCTTTTGTATATCAATGTGTATAATTGTTGCATTAAGATTCCAAATCATGGAATAAATAAGTACAATTACATGCATATTTTGTATAAATATGAATGTAAATAAGGGTCACAATGTTAAATATGAATATGACTGTATTATTACTATATCAATATGATATGGACTAAACTGTAGTTGTTTACATCTTGTTTTCAGGTGACAAATCTATGTCCATGCGTCATATATACGGGCCGTCGGACTGCTGTGTGTAGATATATACATGTGAACCCCTCGTTTCATACCTTGCTTTGTTACTGTCTGTGGATTACCTGTGTACACACATCAATTACCATGCCATACCTTTCCACTGTACAGGTTCGGGCATGGTGTATGGCTGGTTGGCCCTTAATGTTGCTGTGTGTTACATTGATCTGTGTCTATCTGGCAATTCACTGGCGTGTCATGTGAGACCTTCTTGCTTCTATAGGGACATGATCCCATAATTGTGACGTGCTTCCACTGGCCATATATTTCTCTGTCATCTGTGATCTGTGTGTAACCAGTCCTTTCAGGACACTTTCTATTGTTGTTCTTCTTTGGTTACATATATGAGTACTTTGGTATGTTGTGCTATTATTGTGTGTGGAGCATTTCTCCACGGGCCTCTGCTGACACTGGACATATATCCAGCTAGCCTAGCCCAGTCAACAAGTGTGAGCCCACTGAACACTTTTCGTACGGGGGCACCTTCTGACAAGTGGGTCGAGTTACAGATGCATAACCGTCGTCTATCCATACTACTAACGCACACGTTATTCTATCCACATTCTATGTTTGTCTTATCACATAGCATGTGTTTCCCACTATTTCTAACGGTACTTTACATGGCATTGCCCGATTCCAAACTTTCAGGGACTGACAGTTTTGAGACATGTATGATTGACGTGGAGGACACGGCCTTAACATTCCCTGCTGTGAGCGGATCACACACGCATACGCGCACTTGCATTTCCTAATTGTGGGTTACGCGCAGGCGCACATGCATATCCGTATTCTGGTTACATATGTTTACTGGGTCTGTGTGGTTACGTGGCCTGTGTTAGTTGTGACTGTTCCAGTAACATATCTCTGATCCGGTTGACGGATGTGTGCGGAACGCACTTTCACCTTTACACATGTAACAGTCTTTGTGGCATGGACGCATTACGTACACGTGCACATTTATATGTTCTATAGTCGTAATTCAAACGGGACTGCATTCACGATTGCCGGTTACTGTGACCACTACACGTTAGCTGTTCGGTCTCATTTACATGCATACCCATGGTACTTAGCTAAATTTACATATCCCCCCCCCGCACTCACGTACGTCACAGGCATCCATTCTCCTGCTGGGAAAGGTGCGGTACTACATGTTAAACATTCCTCATTCCCTCCCGCTCATGGCCCAGGATGCATATGTCGTGACCGCAGGGATATTCAGATCACAGGGGCTTATATCCCCTACGCATACAGGCCTTCGATTGTCAGGGTGTTCCTGTGGTGCTTTGGGTTTGGTCTTGTCTGCCTAGTGTACGAATGTCAGACGAGTCACATGGGCACGGTTTGTCCGTGTCTATGATACCATATCCCCCCCATTATTCCTAACCGTGTGCGCTGATTGGCCGGCGTGCCTGTTGTAGATCTTGTTATAGTAATTGCACACGGTCTGGTCGAACGGACCTATTTCCATTACTAAACCTCGGTATTTATAACCTGTATCGCTATATTACATGGGTTTAACATTGCATGACAGCTTCCACCGAGCCACGGACATGTCCGTTGCTTAGTTTGGGGCAGTCCCACTCTGCTACACACATTTAACATGGCGGAACAGGTTGTACAGCTCAGCAACGGGGACATCGGGCTCTCCGTCGCTGTTTAGTATTGAATCGCTATGTTGACATTATTTCACATAGCGTGACAGTGTCGACATTGGTTACGGACATCTCGCGCAGTACAAAAGTAAACCAAATCACGACCACAAACCAAATGTTCCCAATGCTGTAAATCCAAAGAAACCTCTGCTCGGGTAATGAGGAAAGCACCAAAAATTTATTGACAGTTCAATTCACAATAAACACAAATATCCAAGCCTGGTAGTCCGGTTAAGTGCTTTCATCCGCAATACAAGCAGATTTCATCAGAACCAGTAACTAAAACTAATTGCTTTCCTTTTAATGCATTTTAGGCGCCAAAAAATTAATTAAATGATTCAGTGATTGATAAAATAAGACAGAAACATTTAAACATTTAACAGATAATGTTCAATTCTATTTTCTACAACTATAAAAATCTAATGTGCAAATTTGCCATATTTTACATGTTTAAAAATCTTTCTCTGAAGTTGAACAAAAACTCAAATAATTCATTAGGGCATGCCTAAATATTGACCAACTCTAATAAGGTGTTTAAAAATAATAATGATCTAAACGGTGACAATGTAAATAAATTGGACAATGAATACTTGTAATAAGTATCCAGTGTTCCATAGAGAGTGTTAAAAATACTAAATGTTGAAGTTACAATTAAAAAGACCTATCAGTATAACTGTGAGTTATAAATGTAAATGTAAATATAAATATAAATATAATATGTAAGTATAAATATAAATATAAATATAAATATTTAAATATTGGTATATAAAAATATATATAAAAATGTACATCAAATAGTTTCACGTAAATATATTGTTGTTGGAATATTGTTGAAATATTAATGTTATAGATAAGTTAAACTAAACATCTAATAAAAGAAAAGGTTTGATGCTAATGAAGTCATTCAGCCCGGGACAAGTTGTGGCATCACATGTTATTTGCCACTTACTTTCCAACAAGGCAAGATACGTTTTCCAGTTTTCCCCTAATCCTGTGTTACTTATGTGGTCAATAATACTGAAAAGAAAACTATGCTCAGGACCTCTATCTAAAATATGCTTACTTAAAGCATTTTTAGGGTCTTGTTTTTTGATTTTATATAAATGTTCATATATTCTTGTTTTGATCTCGTGCAGTACGTCCGCACCGCCGTGGGTGCCGTATGTCTGCTTTGGGTGGCAGACAGGCATTATGCTGTGCCATTATGTCTGGGAATATATGGTTTCTTTCCATAGATGATATAGCATACTAGCAATGACCCGCATCTGGGTGTGGGTACTGTAGGTGTGGCCTTAGGTCAGGTGGTGCCCTAGGCAAAAGGACTCCATGGTGCCCCCAGCACATCACCCGCTACCCCCATCCTGGTCTACCTACACCGAATAAAGGCTGGAAAGGTGCCCCTAGCAGAGCATCGCCCTAGGCAGCTGCCTACTTGGCCTATGCCTAAGGCCGGCTATGTGTGTGGTCCCTCGGGCGTCGGCCTTGGGAACGCACCACGTCTGCCATGGGTATGTCTAGCATCACCCACATCCAGGCGTGGTTTATTGCTATAATGTTCCATGTGTACAGACACGTGTGTTTGGACAACATACAATAGCTTCTGCTATTGGCATACAATGCTGTGGGTGGTGCCGGTTACCATACATATGGCTTTCTCAAAAGCCGACTTCACACTTCTAAACACTAGTGTGGTCTCCTTTAAGGCCCCTGAGCCAGTGGTAAACATTACTCAAGCCACTGAATCACTTACATATGCCTTCTACCAGCACCTACAGGACTGCATGGATCAGGCAATCCCTTACACAACTGTGACTCTTTGTACCAAAGCCAAGCATCCAGTCTGGTGTACCCCAGCCATACACAAGCTCTACAACGAAAGGAGGTAGCTACTACAAGACAGAGCAGAATCCTTGTAAGGTATGACACCCTTGCTCATTATATGTGAAGAACTACAAGCTCTCATGACATCATCCAGGGCAAATCCGACAGATATATCACCAAGGACTCGACAGACAATCATACGGCCTTCTTTAGCTATGTTGGACACCTGGGAGGACACTCCCAGATATGCTCGGACTAGGTTCAGAATGATGTGAAGTTTACTGAACCTACACACATTGCCAACATACTGGCTGACAGGTTCGGTGCAAACATCTCCCCCCCCCACATGGAGAGATATCTGTACCAGAGGATTGTGGCCCCCAAAACATCTGTAACGCACAGGTGGGAAATGCTCTCTCCAAGGCAGTGAACACAGCATCCATGGGACCAGATGGTGTCCCGGCTGTGTACTCCACGAACTCATTGAGGAATTAGACCCACAGTTAGGACAGCTGTTTAATCTTAGCCTCACCTCAGGTAACGTACCCAAGTTGTGGCGCATGGCGACTGTAGTCCCACTTCACAGGGGCAGTGCCTCCACTGACCCTGGTAATTACCGTCCCATTAGCTTGACAAGCCTTATCTGCAAAGCCATGGAGAAGGATCATAATGGAACTCATAGATGAAGACATAGGGGACTTGCATACTTTGCATCCAACCCAGTTTTGCTTGGTCAAAGGTAGATCATGCGTTTTAAACTTGGTTGACTTTTTAGGAACCGTCACCGAGGCCATTGATGAGGGTCAGGCAGTCCATACAGCCTACCTCGACCTGGCAAAGGCCTTCAACACAATACCCCCCTCAGGTATCATTGATAAACCCATCGGCTTGGATGTGAACCCGTACATCGCAGGATGGGTTGCAAACTGGCTAGGTGACAGAACCCACACGGTCATAGTTGCTGGCACCATGTCAGACTCACAGCCGGTCACAGGCGGTATCCCACGGGGCTCAGTCCTGGGTCCACTCTTTTTCAGCATCTACATTTCCAAAGTACAAGCAAACACAGGGGGGTTATGGCTGACAATGTTTGCAGATGACTGCGAACTGGGTGCCATAGTGGGACGCACATCTGACACAGATATCCTTCAGAAGGGCCTCACAGATATGGATATCTGGTGCCAGGGACATGGCCTACAGCTAAATGCCGGAAATGCATAGTCATACCCTTCGGGAAGAACAAGGTTACCCCTAGCTGCCATATAGGTGGCAATCCACTGAGCACAGAGGGAGTTACCAGGGATCTGGGGACCCAGGTTGTCAGTAACCGTTCGTTCGACACACACGCGTTGCTAACGTAGATAGGTAGACCTTCTACATTGCCCACCTGATCATGCAGGGATTCACATCTAGATCAGGGGAGGTCATCATCTCCTTGTACTCATCACTCATTAGACCTATGATTGAGTACAATGCCCTGTTCGGAAGGTATCTGACCCGACACCTGCAGCAGCTGGGAAGGCCACATAAGTTCATCGTCAAACGGATGCAGGGTCTCAGGAATATGTGTTATGCTGCCCGACTGAAAGGACTCCTGCTCCATTCAGTCACATACCACTTGCTCAGTGGTGACCTGTGCCTGACATACAAGGCCATGTCGACCCATATTTGATGACTATGCTTCACCTAATGAATCTATATCCCTCAGAACCACAGGGGCAGGTGACGTGAACCTTGACACGGTCATTAATAGAATGTGCTGGAGGGACAGATTCATCACCCAGACACTCACTATGCTGTGGAACAACATCCCAGTACATGTGAGGCAGAGCACCTCGCTGGCCTTGTTCGAGGGGGATCTTGACCAATGGATGGGAGATTGCAGATATACCCCAGGGATTACTTCAATGTCACTGCTTGACAGAGGTACAGCAATATAATAGGCATTGTTTTCTTCGACTGGAGGGTGGCAAAGGCAACATAACTATGGGCTAGGGTTATAGCTGCCCTTGGGCAGATAGCCTACTATGTACCTATGGACCTATGAACCTATGTTCATAGTTTGTCCCATTCACACTTGTCTATCCCCTGTCCTCATTCGTATGTGTATATTTCTGTGGCACATGATTGAACTATGTATTACCTGCAGGTATGCTGTGTACAGTGCACATACGTCACGGTTGATTACAGTGTATCTGTGTACCTACCTCTGTGATACTGAGGACTACCACACATCCTTCACAGCATTACATGCATATGTCCATACTATTATTCGTTGGCCTGTGGGGGGTTGTTAGGGCAACGGTTACACGTGTCACTGTTTGTGCATGCATCATGGTGGTCTTTGGCCAGCCTCCGTTGCTATCGTGGGATGGACGGTGGTGTTGGTGTGTGTTTGGGTTGTGTTTCCACTGCCGGTACATCTGTGGGGGGTGGGGTTGGCACATGTTCCTCTTTGCAGGGAGCCCCATCCTGGACATTTGTGTCATGCGTCAACACTTGGCACGTGCCATATGTCCTGTGATATTCCCACAGTCGTGTATGCCTTCCTGCATTACTACTGCGTGTTACTGGCAGTTTGTATCTGGTACGCATGGCTATTATGTTGGATAGCTTGGCCTATTCCCATGCTATGACATACCATTCATCCAGGCATATACATGTTATTCCATCCTTTGCGCTGGCCGTGGGTGTTTGGCCATCCAGCAACGCTATTCTCAATGTGTGATGTCCCACCTTCACCTTCTGTGCATGTGGCACCCTGTTGGGGCGTCCTGCTTGGTGGGCAGATGTTCCGCCATATGTGTTGTGTTTGACATGTCTGCATAGCTAATCATCAGTACGGTGGCTGAACATACTGTCTTGTCCAGATGTGTACAGTTATGGGCACCGTGGCATGTGAACGCCTATGGGGTTTCGACAGGTCCATACCACATGCAGGATGTACACATTCTGCCGACACATTCACATGCAGCCATTTGGATATCAGTACCTGAGGTGGGATGTTGACATGTGGGGTATATATTTGCCCGCGTGGCACTGCCTAGGACAATACTTCATACTACATTTGAGGTATACCCATTGTGTGTAGGTGTGCAGCTGCGCAAGGCTGCTAGCTGGGTTGGGTGCACGGTCGTACATGGGTGCGGGTTACGTGCTATGACGGGGCTGTTGTGTATTACATTTGCATGCATGGGTTCTGCTTCTGGATATTACGCTTCGGCATACGCCGTCCTATGTGTATGCGACGGGCACGTTGCTGGGTGTAGTACATGTTGCTATGCACATGTTTGTCTGTGTTTAGGGTATCTGGTTTCCTTCTGGTTGTTATATTGACATGGCTGCCCGGCTGTGTACTCTCACTACTGCTGGTGACCATGCCCATGGGGCCACTTGTGTGTAGGTGCGGCGCGCTGACATGCTGCGGTACACCTTCACTGGGTATGCCCACTGACAGTGCATTGCGTGACAGACACGGTATTACGCGTATCCTTTGTTCCTTGGACGGGTACAATTTGGACTTCGTGGGTTAATGTTTGGTTCTCCGTTTTGTGTGAACGGGTACTATGTTGCATACTCTGCGTACTTTTCATTATCCACGGACCCTGGCTGGTGCGGTTACTATTGCAGGCGGCCTGTGACAGTCAGCACTTTAGGTTGCTCATCGCCTGCCGGCTTGGCCACGCCTACGGGCGCATCCTACTTGGGCTCGCGCATGTGCCCTCTGCAAGTGTCTATGGTTGCGGCGCGCACTCATTACTATGCATGTGGCGCTGCTACACCGATTATACACTGCACTGCCGGCGCAAGCCTTACACCGGCCTTGCGCCGAGCTTCATGAATCCCAAGGAAAGCTTCATTCTGATTAAATGACTTCATCAGAATCAAATATCATGCAAGCAGAAGGTGTAGGAATCACATCTATGTATATGGTACAATGCAACCTCTTCAATGCTGGATTTTTGTGGTCATTACCAAGTCATTTTGTATCTGTTAATTTTTTATGATAAAAGCACCAAATGGATGAGGTATAAAACAAAGTGTCTCCAGCTAAAATAGGAAAAGAACTGCACTTTGAAAGCAGTGCTGCTACTGCAAGTTTTAATGAGTGTAGAACACACACCTGTACAGTGCACTCTAAAATATAAGCCAGGAGCTATAAATCAGAGTACACTGGGATTTGGGATTAGGACAAAGAAAAAGTTAGGGAGGTCTCTAAATGGAACAGCAGTGTTACAGTGCGTGATTCTTACTAGACTGCAAAATGGGTCTCCAGTGAAAAAAGCCTCAGTTAAAACAAAACTCACATATATGGAAAATGAGGACACAAGACAAGATAGAAATGGAATGTTTGTATTTTAACTCTTTTTAAATAGTAATTCCAGCTGTTCTCAGTGCCACTTCAAGCAATGTAATATAGCAGAAAGCAGAACAGATGGTTTATTTTACTTCAGCCGTTTACAAATGTAATATATTCCCATTATGGCATATTCATTTTCAAAGATGCAAGAACTGTGTTTAAAATTTACACAAATTATTTCATGAAACATATAGAAATAAAAGACACTAATGTGTAAGCTCAAGAGTTCAAAATTTCCAGATATTTTCCACTGGACATTAATATATACTTTTTCACTGTTGAAGTAGTAAACACACAGGAAATAAGAACTTAGGAGAAAAAAAATGTTATACCCTTTTCTACTAGAACAAAAAGGGTTCACATTCTAAAATCTGCTTTAACATGTAATATTTAACTTCAGGATAAATTTCAATTAATTTTAAAGTTATTTATCTCAAACATTTAGAATCAATCTGCTACTTCCTGCTTCAAATGTAATTTTATGTTAAAGCTTCACTAAATGACTGTTCTGTAGCGTGAAACAAACACTTGCATTGAAAAAGTTCACCACCAATTGTGACCCTGAAGGCAACTCTGGCACTGGAGGAGACGCAGGACAGGGTGTGAATATGACATTAATACTAATTTCCCTTGATGGTAGGTGGCCCAGACTGCTACAGTGACAATATCTGATGCAGACTGGGCATAACACAGTAATTACTCTGGTCTAAGGGTGTGACCTGGTACTGCAAGGGTAGACACAAGCAAATTATCCATCTAAGCATGGTCACAGAAGTACACATATGTGGGAATTTGATACAGAAGGACCAGCTATGACAAGAGTGCACAAGTCACCCATAAGTTGGGGTTGGGAGACTAAGAACAAAAACAGAAACTAACTCCTTCTCATGGGTGACAGCCTCCAACAGCTTGACTCTAAATTCCCACCATGTACTATAAGGTGAGGTGCCATAAGGCGAATCCCCTCTGAATGTGGGGACATCTCCACAGGGTGATGCTGCACGATAATATCCAAAGGGACTGATAGGTAACATTGCTTCACATGACTCAAAGAGGGCCTCAATGATTAGAGAAGGGGAGAAAAATATGTTTTGAATAAAAACAAGGGCATTGCAAAATGTAAAAAAATCATGTAGTGAATTTGTTAAAATAAAATGTAAATATTTGCAAAAAATAATACTACTTATTAATCTGTTATATTGTGACCGAGCTTACTGAAAGCAGATATTTTTTTCAGACATAATCAAAAAAATGTATTAAAAAAATCAATAGAAGAAAACAAGCATTTCTCAGTCCTGACTTTGGGTTTCAGGTTGGCATAATGGTTAATGAGTTTATCTTACAGACACAAGGTAAAAGGATTGATTGTCACCTTTGAATGAAATTGGGAAGACTTAAAATGTCCTGCAAAGGCAACTAGCTTAGTACTTATACTTCATTGCACATAAATAGGACATGTTGGAGATATATATGTTCCTCAGAGAATTCCCATTTTCAGGAACAGGCTCCACATCCATGTGAAGCAGAGTTCTGCCCTAACCATACTTAGGTACAACCTGGACCAATGAATGGGCAATCAAAAAGTCATCCCAGTTCTTGTACCTATGTCTCTGATGGACTGAGGTCTTCAATAAATCAGCCCCTATATAAATCAAACTTGTGGGTCACATTTGGGTTGCATAGCTAGGCCTATAATGGCCCTAGTGGTCCTTAGCCTACTATAAACTTATGAATCTATGAATGTTGTCTTTCAATGTAACCATACCAGGGTAACAGAGGTTAAAAATGATCACAGGGATGCAATATATATAATTTTGGTCCTGATAAATAAAATTGCACTGCAAGCTGCTTTCAGCAACTCCAGTAAACAAATGAAACTGATTTTGCTTGCTTTAAGCAGGAGAAGCAACCAACAGCGTATTGCACTTAATAAAAAGTCAGTTATACTGCTTTCACAAAGAATGACAGAAGCAACAGCAAACTGTTATAAGTTAGTTAACCTGAGCTAGGTTGCAATATTTTGCTTTGCAGTTTATGGACATGCAGAAGCAACATACAACACTTTAAAATGATCACAAGGGAACAACACACAGCAGATTAGCCTTTTTCTTCTCCCATTACTGCTGCTTGAGCAAAACTGAAAACTTATTGCTTTGCAGCTCTTGATATATTCTGTTTCCACAAATGTTGTCAGAAGAGCTACCAAGCAACTGAAACCGATTATACATAATACAAAGACAAAGCCAATCACACGGAAGCAACACACGCTCTTTTGTGTAAAAGGTATCAATTATACTGCTTTCAGAAGTGAATTCAGAAGTGGAAGCAAACAGTTGAACTGATTTTATACAAGGAGAGGTGAGACATTCTTGCTTCACAGTGTGTGATAATGGGAAAACAAAATACAGGATTTTAAAATACTACAGGGAAGCAACATACTACATATGGCTTTTAACTGAAAAAATTACATTGCTTTTATAAGTACTGTTAGAAATTCCAGCAAAAAAATGGAAAAGACTTTACATGACTAAATAACAAAAATTGTCTCAAAGAACAGTACAGTATAATAATTTGCTTTGGATACAAAAATCAGTAACAATGTTTTCGAATGTGTCATTCAAAGCCTAGCAAATAACTTAATCAGACTCACTGGAAATGAGCTAAATATTTTTGCTTTTATAATGTACGGTCCTGGTCATGTAATACACAGCTCTCATCTCTTGATTTCACAAGTGCTATAAAATGCACTAGCAACAATTCCCACATCCTTGAAGCTTAAGCAATATGTTTGATTAAAACCACTTTCATAATTGCTGGCAGAATTGCAAGCTAATAGATAAAACAAATTTTATATGATTCAAAGAAAACCTGATCATGTTTAACCAGCATACTGCATTTTGTTTATAATAAAAAGTCAGTTACACTGCTTTTATACATGCTGGCAGAAACACTAGCAAACAAAAGAAACTAATTTTACCTCAGATAAGCTGAACAATGTGTTTTGCAATTTATAATCACAAGGTGTAATACACAACGTTTTGTTCCTGATATTTTTTTTTTCTCTCTTCTGCTAAGAGGCTTTCACAGTGAAATGGTCCTCAATCATTTAGTCAGTAAGAGCTGTTTCTTGGAAATGTGTCATTCACTTTCAGCCTAACTTAAAAATGCATATACTGCTGCAACGTATCACAACCAATACACAATGTTTTTTTTCAATTTCGCTGCTTCTTAATACCACTTATAAGGCAAACTGAAAGTATTGCTAAACTTGTCAAAAAACAATTTAACTGATGACACCTTTGCAGACTGTACACCTTTAGCATCTCCAGATTTAAATTACAGTGCACAACTTACTGCCGGCCATTACAGGCACACCACTTTAGTCAGCACAGCCAAGCAGCAAACTAACATTCTTTGAATGCATTTTGGCAGAGGGCACTGTAAGTCACTTTTCTTGACACTCAGGTAAATACAAACATCAGTGTATTGGCCTGTGCTTAGAAAGCAAGCCAGCACAAAAAGAAAAAAAAAAACCCCTTCAGTGCAATACAGGTCTACAAGTAGTGCAGATGATGGTCATGTTTTTTACCAAGTAAAATGAACTTTGCTGCATGAGTAGGATTTAAGTTGTGTTGTGTTTTTTACTTGGGGCTATTTCCTAAAATAAATAAATAAAGATTTAAACTGGAATATTCACATACAATGATTTTTTTTCTCTCAGCATCTTATTCAGTTTCAAGCATGTCTAAGCAGACTATTGTTAGTACACATAATCTGTAGTAAACCATACAAATCCCTCCCATATGCATTCCCATAGCCCAGTTCTATCCCCAAAACCTTCTTCTTAAGTCTAATATCTATACAGAAAGTGCCATTCTTCTGGGTAAGCCTGCTATCACAGATTATCTGTGAGAAGACATACTGTTGATGGAATGGCAACAATGCAAGTCAGGTGATCTTTGACTAAAAAGCCAGTAATCTACAGCCAAGGAAGCTCTGCCATCACTCTTCTCCTCCACTTATCTAGTGCAGGGTATAGCTATGCAATGACCCTAAACATTCCCTTAATGACTTCCAAGACAGTGAAACTGAATGCATCTGTATCTTTTCCCTCCCTTTAACATACATTTATACCTCCATGGAGGCTGAAACTTTTTTTCTGCAAGGAAGGTAAATATACTGCTCTGTGATAGCGTCACATATACATTCCAAATTTGGATCCTGGTAATCTGTGCCAGTCACTAACCAGATTAATGTGCTCAGTGGCTGAGCTAGAAGCATAACTTGAACGGCATTCCATAATATCTGAGTTCAAAGAATAGCATTTAACTTTTTCTTATTAATGTCTGCATGTGTTCCATCTTCTTCTTCTTTCGGCTTTTCCCGGTTAGGGGTCGCTACAGTGGATCACCTTGTCCACTCATGATAATAAGCCTATACTACTCCTATGTGGCTGTACTGAGTAATTATCTGTACAGTCACTGGGATATGGACCGGACAAAAAAAGACACATGCCTCTGACATGTTAGTGGCAAAGACAGTAGCATTACCAAAAATGTATTATCTATCTATCTATCTATCTATGCATTCATCTATTTGCCTACCTACTTACATACTTGTCTACTTATCTGTTATGCAGATCGGTAGACTGGTCTAAAGACCAATTTTAGCCATAACCCAGACACAAGTAACCAAAACAATACACCAAGAGTAATACATATACTGACAGCATTAAGTAATATATTTATGCAATATATATATCGTTACATACAATATAATGTGACTAATACTGATAATATTTTTCACTACTAGCTATGGATTAAGTGGGTGCATAAATACATAAACAATGTCTTGTATTCCAAAATCTCTCAAGTTCTATTTCCTACAGGATTTACTATGACTAACTGTATCTTGCTAAATCAACATGTAATAAACCACAACATTACATCTAAACTGCCAAAGAAATTACATTATAAACTAGTGACAATGAGTGCACTGCATAATACTATTAAACAATATTTTGTACAAAGGGAAGGTCCCTTCACTCACAGTTGTAGGACAATCTCTCACACTCCTGATCTCTAAATGCACCACTTCTAAGGTACAACAAAAACACCATGACGAGTACAGGAGCAGAACTGATAACCAAATGAAAACTGCACAATACGGATAAACTTCACAGGTCATGACAAATCAGTTATCAATTGCAGAAACTATGTTTAGCAGAACTGATACAATTTTCTATTTAATTGTTTTTATCAAAATCTTACAATCATTTTCTTCTGCTCTTCATGTTTATTTAAACAAGTAATATGCGTTTAAGGCCTCCACATTGTTTATGAGGTTATATTAACATACAGCTTATGTCCTGTTTACAATTCTGAAGAAGTCCATTTGATGTTTGGATGAAAGCATTAAACCGTAATTATTTTAAGTTACTGGTGTTTCACCTTATTAAACATATTGGAATTGGTGACTGCTTTATTCAGTCCTGTGGAGTTTATCCATATTGTGCACTCTTCATTTGATTACCAATTCTGAGGTCACAAAAACTCAGATTGAAAGAAAAACATACAAGCAAGCAACTCACACTTTCCTTCTTGTCCAAGTCCTATAAAACCAAAACCAAAACCAAAGTACAGTATCTATGACTCCTTCCTTTCCAATGTACCACAACGTTGACTCAGGAACACTAGCGACATTTTTAAACATGAAAAAAAAAACATTGCATCTGCACCTACAGTGTTCCTGTGGCTGTAATTCTCAACTACATTTTGATAAGATAATTGATGCAGTCCTACACAAAACATTCACATGCATTTTTCTGGCCTGACCTCACCCCAGCATAAAATATACTTTGTAGAAAGATTACTTCCTCTGTTTGTGCTTGTAACATTCACTGTTCACAAATAATAAACATGTCCTATCATGCTAAGTTGCTAGCAATGTATAAAGAATAATATTTTTGTAAGGTTATGTGGTTTTATTTAGAAGTGGCCTGACATTTTTTTCTTTTAAAGACTCATTTAACATGCAACAGAGTTGAAATAGAGTACACATCTGCTTGTCAATACTTAACTACAGATGGGAGGTTATACATGAGCATCTGCTATGGAAGTCAACTAAAACATAATCAGATGGTAAAGTGGACAGATAAATGTCTTCTCTCACTATATATGAGAAAAGTCATGTAGACTGAATATAAACACCTGTTTGTTAGAACAATCTTCAGCAGTGGTCAAATGTAAGTAGCACTTAATAAATTAGTAAAAAGTTATGTGCTGTACTATACTATATATTCCAGATAAAGGACTTCATTAAGTTTGTTTCTGTCTTTGGCTTTACAGCTGCTTCTGATCAGTTATAGTTAAAGGTGATATTTTTTTCTGTGACAGTACTTATTATTTAAAAAAGCAGCAGAGCTACTCATCACAATGTCCTCTGAATAATGATGTTAATCACAAGATTTCAAATCTGAAACTGCACTTTAAAATTCAAAAGTATAGAGTCCAAGCTGTTTTTGGTTAATATTTTGACAACTTACAGTACTTTGATAAACATACACATCTGATCAATACTATCATATTTCAAGAATGATAATGTAGCATATGACTAAACTGCACCATCTCTACAACAATGCAAACTACAGGTAAGTATCAGCAGTTTACTCAGCCACCATATCAGGTTTCAGATTATACATTTCACCAAATTCTAATATGGTTAAATATTATCTGCAAATACTGCCTACTGCAGCATAAAACCAAAGTTATATACTTTTCATAATGTCAAATCTGTGTTTTCTTCCTTCTGTCTCACCTGTTGGGTATATCGGATTTGACCAGATCTGATGCTGGCAACTTTTAGACTCCTGAATCTTAAGGCTTAGGCTCTCTCCTGACCCATAATTGCCATCTGCCCTAACAGTTCCTCAGATCAAGTCTGTCTGCCTACAACAAAGGCTTCTCCTACATTATGCAAAGAAAAAAAGCGCCTGAAATGACCAAGATACAATCCCAGACTTACATAACAGCTCAGCGGAGGTTCAGTAAAATCAACCAAATGGTCAAAATAGTGACAATCTGGCAGGGGTTTACAGGGAGGGAAAGTTAAGACAGAAGAAGATTTAGCTAGATGGCAAGTACATAACTTTGTAGCTCATGTTGTCTGAGACAGAATTACCAGCTACCTTGAATGCTAGGAGTACTCATGGAAGGATATTCCAAAGGATGATGGAGCTAAATGACCCTAGACCTAGATTGCAGTCTAGCTTGTAATGAGAGATAAATGTATATGTTGTAGATAATGTAGCCACAGCACAGATATCATTAACAGAGACCCTACTGAAGAGAGCTGGAATGGTTGCCAAAGCCCTAGACGAACGATCTTTAGGTTTCTGAGGAAGTGACTGCCCCTTGTCTCCATAAACAAATATAATGCATTCGGACAACAACCTGGACAGGGAGACATCAGAGAACTATTTCCCAGTTTAGCGTTATAAAAAGGAAAGAAAATAGGTCTGATTTTCTGAAGTCCTTAGTACAATGTAAATAGAAATGGAATTGACAATGAACATCCAATAAATGAAGGAGATATTCACCCTCGTTTGAGAAACTGGGAAAGAAAACCAGGAGATTAACTGTCCGATTCAAAGTGGGGTCAGGGGAAACTTTGGGAAGGTAGTTAGAATTTGCTCAAGTAGAAACTCTATCTTCGAGAAAGACCAAAAAAAATGTAAAGAAAGGAAATTCAATTCTGCAGTAGCTGCAGGTTCAAAGGGGACTTTTGTTAAAGTCTACAGTAAGACAGTAATATCTCAAGGTGGAACAAGGTCCCTCAGAGGATGATGTAGAAGAAAAGTAACCCATATAACAGCCTTAGACAGTTTCAGTGAAGCAATAAGAGTATGGTCTTCATCAACAAAAAAAGTCAAGATAGCTGCCAGCTGAACCTTGATGGTAAAGATCTGCTAGAAAATCTACATTTGATGGCAAAGAAGCTGAGAAAGGGTCTAGACCTTTGGTAGAGTCTCAGATGGAAAATCTCTTCCACTTGCTTCTATAAACTTTTCTGGAAAGGTTTTTGAGATGATGACAGTGGATGAAAGCCTGGAATTTCTGGCCATCAGTAGAAGTGGAGGACCCAAGTGGTCACCTTCATGGATTTGACATCTGGATGAGGCTTGCCACATGTGTTAGAGATCAAATCTGGAAGAGGGCTCAGTACCCAGGGAGGGTTCACCAGATGAAGTCATAGGAAAGAGAAACATATTTTGAAGGCCAAAAGGTGGCATACATACGTGTTTGTGTTTGTGTGTGTGTGTGTGTGTGTGTGTGTGTGTGTGTGTGTGTGTGTGTGTGTGTGTGTGTGTGTGTCTTTATCTATCTTGTTTAGTGATACTTCTCGGGAAAGAGATTTTGTATCAGGCTGCAGTACGGCTTAACACACTTGAATAAGGTGAGACAAGGAACGAAATCTGTGAGGGCAAAGGAAGAATTACTTTATTCCGCTCATTGAAAATGAGGCTTATAAATGCCTCTTGTTAGATTTAAATGACATTTTCTGCATTTCAGACTAAGATGAATTTCTTAAACTTTATAATGTTGCCTAAATAATGAATAAGTATAAACAAATCTTGGAAGAGAAAGAGGAAGTTGTGAACTACTACTCACCATGCTAAATATCACTTAGAGATCCATAGAATTCAAGTCTCTTTCCCTCTAGAAGTATGTAACTAAAGTTCCGATTAGGTTCATATGTTCATAGGTGTGTACAAGGTTAATGGCTCTGGAGTCTTTAAGCCTAGCCCACAAGATTACCCTGGCATCGTTCCACCCAACCTTAGCTCCTAGTGCCTCTGTCGAGTAGAGCCACTGGAGTGATCCCCGGGGTGAATTTTCTATTTCCCATTCACTCATCAAGATTTCTCTTGAAGAGGGCCAGTGAGGTGCTCTGCTTGACATATATGGGAAGTGTATTCCATAGCATGGGCAGTCTCTGGGTTATTAACCTGGCCCTCCAGAATGTTCTGCTGATTGTGGTAATGAGGTTGAGGTCTCTGGAGCGTGTGGTGCGGAGGGATTGGGATTTCTTTAGACTTAGCATTTCTAACAGAGCTGGGTCATACATGGCTTTGTAAGTCAAGCAGAGATCTCCTCTAAGTAGTTGATATGGGAGCTGATAGGGAGCTCACACAGTTTAACCCAGATGTTGTACTGATTTTCACAATTTACATCTTCTACAACCTTCACTTGCATCATACTGCATGGATGTGGACAAGTAATCCAGTCCTTTTTCACCAAGACCTGATGGTAACATAGCTGAAAACTAGTTATGTGAATGACAAGCAACTATATTCTCCCCAAACAACATTACTTGATATAACCAATTCTGAGGTTGTACAGTCAGATATTAGGGTAAAATGCCATAGTTTGAGACCCAGTCCTTGGAATGTGGTTGTAGTTACTGGGTATTGATGAAATGAGTTCCAATGAAATAAAAATACCTGCTGCATTCTATTTCATCAGATAGGCAACATACAAAAATATGATTATCATGCTTTTTGGAAACCTCAGAAGAAGGAATATCCAGGAATATTCTGTTGCTGGAGGTACACAAAGCTAAGGTTTTAAGTAAGGTTTTTATGGGTGGGTATTGTGACTTAATAGTTTCTTTAAACCCTAAAATCAAACTTTCCAATTTTTCAGTATGTATACATATGAATGAATACATGTATGTGTGTTTTATATATAAATGTGTGTGTGTGTGTGTGTGTGTGTGTGTGTGTGTGTGTGTGTGTGTGTGTGTGTATGTGCGCATGTGCTCTCATATGTGTGCATACATAAATATATATATATATATATATATATATATATATATATATATATATATATATATATATATATATATATATATATATATATATATATATATATATATATATATAGGTCCACTTTGTAATGCCGAGATTTCACAATCTTGAAGCTCTGAATACCAACGGTCAGAACTTCGAAATTGCGGAATCTCGAAAAGTGTCAATGGAGATTGGCGTACAGTGGGGAACGGGTACTTTACCGTTCTCTTCACTGTAGTGCAATCTCAGAGTTAGTATATATAAGTTGCAGGGGGCATGGGGGTGCAGGGGGGCTTGCACCCCTGCAAAAACTTGATTTCTGATGTTTTGCTCTTATAGGTTGTTTTTTTTTTTTCAAGATTACGCAATTTCCAAGTTCTGAACTTTCTAAATTACATATGGCTTATAAAACCATCAAACTGTCTCTTGGCACACCAAATGCTGCATTCATTATACCCACCAGTTGCAGTGCTCACCTGTATTCCACATAATTCCTTAAACCTCATTTCTATATCAACCTCCCAACCTTCAGCCCATCAAAAATATACATCATATCACCACCTACTCTACTGTTCAAGATCTGGGCTTAGACTGTTTAAATCACACATAAACATTTCAAAGTGTCTGAGAAATCAAACATTCCTTATAAATCACATCCATTGCCTGATACTGTTTACAGCTGTCAGCTAACTGTGTACATAAATATTTATTCATGCACAGTATCCTTGGTTCACTCTCAGTGCTATTCATAAACATTATGCACTACAAAACAGAGCAATGACACCACTGAGCAGTATGTCAAAGCACTCTGCAAGCCATAAAATGTGCTATGCAATTGAGTATGATGCTGGATGTAGTCCTATTCTGCTGTGTAGGCATAGTTCTTCATGCACAGACTACATAGGCAAATGACCCACTCCCTGAATATACATAATTCACAATCAAAGCACATTCAGAATACTGTCTAGTCCGACTGGGTAACATATGATAGTCCAGCCACAATGATGTTATGCAAAAATTTACTTTGCATGATAAAAAAAACCTCTAAAGGCAGCAAAGCTGTCTTTAGTGCATGAAGATCTGTTCCCACCACTAGACTTGTCCTACCCCCAATACTTAGATGTTTCTGCACTATTAATGGGATGTCTCACAGCATCACACACCCTCATTATCATACCATGATAACAACAATAGCTGTACTGTCATGACTAAGGATAGCAAATCTTTTATGACTCACACCTAGGCATGGTGGTGTAGCACAGCACCATGGGGAAAAGGCAGCATAGGTAAGTATAATGTACCATACTAAGTTGCTACACATACCTACTTAGTAAGGCACAGTGTACTTTACTAAGCTGACTTTCATAGCTGCAGTATGCAATGCTGCCATGCTACACATTGCAGTCCCCCATACTGAGCACAGGAGAGCATTGTACACAGTGGTGCACTGCTCTGCACATGTCAGCAAAAACAGGTGCCTGCTGTCATGGAGACTACTATAGTCCCTGTGAACAAATCACTGTATCTCATGGTAGTATACTCTTCAGAGTGTACATGACGCTTATCTACATATGTAAAGTTGTAAATAAGAGGGAGGGGTGGCTTTTATTTATTTTATTATTTTATTTATTTTACATTTGTTGATCGGGCTAGTCTAGCTGGATACATGTCCATTTTCAGTAGAGGCCTGGGAAAAAAATCTCCATGTACAAAACAATATAGATAAAAAAACAATAACAACATATAAAATGACAAAATAGAAAAGAAGAGAAATATAATAATAATAAAAATAAAAGATACACATTTTTAAATAAGGTCATGAAAAAGTCTAGAGAATAATATGATAAAAACATTTTAAGTAAGGTTTTAAAAAAAAAGTCATCATATAATATACACAATGTATAGTGTGGAAGGCAGTTACCAATGCTGATAATAAGGAAATATATGTGAAGACTTAAGACTTATGAAGACTGAAGTCCCAGGATTCAGAAAAAAGAAAATATAAATAAAAGGTTAGAAAGTGAATGGAAGTTGATGCAGGTGGTTAATGCTAGAGGATAAAGCAATTAGTCAGGGGTAATACAGGAACATAACCAGTGTTTTTTGAGATGAAGCTTGAGCTTCTTTTTGAAAAGTGTATGAGAGGAGAGAGTTGTAAGTTCAGTAGGTAGTAGATTCCATAGTTTACCAACGGTGTTACAGAAGAGGGAGTCACCTGCTAGGTTATGAGCTCTACAGGTGTTAAACAGTAGTTTATTAGCTGAGCGTAAGTTTTTAGGATTATGGTAGGGGTAAGTAGTCTTGAGAGAATAGGAGTATTTGAGGGTTGATACAGGCTTTTATGGGCAATAGTAAACTGAGAAAGATGAAGATGCTGATGAAATTCTAACCAATCAAGTTGTAAAAGGTTTAGACAGTGATGAGTATGGTAAGGGGAGGCAGCAGCAAATCTAGCAATGTTATTATATGATACAGTGAGCTTGTTGATGTTGGTTTTAGAAAGGTTTGTGAATATGGGTGAGGCATAGAGTAGAGTAGAGATGAGATGAGCTCTGGCTATAGCAGTCCTGGCTGTTGTAGTTAGAAAAGGTTTGATTCTATAGAGGGATCCAAGTTTCTTGTTGACAGTTTTTATTGTGGTGTTAATATGTGCTTTTGATACAGCTGTTTACTTCACATACACAAGATACGGAGTTTGATTCTCACCTTTGAAAGGGAAATTGGATAATCTTAAAATGCTCAGAAGGACAGCTACCTATCTATGAACCTTTGTAGTACACTATCTGTATTAATAGCAGGGCCACATGTAATAGACAAAATATTGTTACAATGTGCATTTCTAATTGAAAATAACTAACACTGGGTTTCTGAAAACAAAAAAGCTCTGTACATGAGACTATCTCATACCTCTATAAACTGAAGTCCCAAAACACAATATCAGCTGAAAGGAAAAGCTTAATACTGGTGCTTTTCCTCTACATGAACATTTGCGAGCTATGTAATACTGCTTTGCAGTTGTTCTACTGAACATATAAGAAGACTGCTAACTTTCTCACCAAGTGCCTCTAGCAACAATGGTACTTGCAAGAATATACTGACATTACAAAAATGAGATATAAATCATGCTTAAGTCAACATGTCACAAAACCATCTGACAGAGATTAGCATTTTAAAATAGTCCACCAAGTATTGGCCAACTTCACAGCTTTGAAACCAAAACAAAAAAATATTTACCTTTACTGCTCGTTTGGGTGTTTCTGCTAAGACAGGAGGAAGGATCCCTTTATAGAAACCCAGCAACCTATAAAAGAAAAAGATGTGTTCAAAAGTACATATATTTCATAAAGTACAGGCAGTGAATAAACACTGCCACATTTGCACAAGTTTGTACATGCACATTAGGTTGTTATAGCTGTGTAAAAAACAAGTTCTGTCAATAAATATTAATCTAAAATGAATGCTTTAAAAATGAATGTGACTGTACCAGAATTACATTCATTAATCACAAAATTAATTTTCCCCTGAAAATCAAAATTCTGAATTAGTCTTATTTGTGGTATGGAGAGATGAAGCCTTTATTATAATCTAGATGACGTAGGATCAAGTAGTGACTCGGAACTTATGGTACCAGTAGAGATAGGTGGGTGTTCATAGCTAACAGTGGGAGGGGTCAGGTACACACCCAGTCATCCTGTTGTATGCTGAGTGCAGGAAAGTAGGATATGGGGGCATAGGCCTGCTAAAAAGATCATCGTCTGCTAAATGGGATGGTCCATCATTCTGTCTCAGCCATAACGCAGGCCACAAGGGCAAGCATAAATACTCCTTAAACTAGAACATGGATAAATTGCTATGTCAGTCAGAAGTTTTTTTTGTAAGCGTAGGCCCTGACCAAAACCTACAAGCTCAGCACTAAAAAAGTGTGTGTTCTTCATCGAGGAATCAGATCCTCCAGATTACCTTCCAGTTGCTCTAATCATTAAGCTACTGAAACAACTGTGAACTTAACAAGGATTTGAAGCTTAATCACACCCTCATTTTTATGTGATTCATACACAAACATACCTGTGAGAATGGAGGAAGTGCAACTACACATGCATGTATTTTTATTTTTTCCATGTAAGTGGCCTGGTTCCCAGACCCTTTTTTACCAATAACAGATGCCCATTGTGGAGCTTATACAGTATTAAGTGTAAGAGCACCTCTTTCCCACAAAACAGCAAATAATCAGACAAAGAGTGATAAAGAGGAGAGTGGATCAAGTAACACTCTGAATCAGGATTTATAACAACATGCTATATCAATTAGAATTTTTTCAGAATCACAGGTCCTGAAATAAGCCTAGAAGCATAGCAGTAAAGAAATGTGTTCTTCAGTTAAGACTCAAACCTATATCATTTTGATTACAGTTCTGTTTGATTTAACCTTTAAGAAACTGTAGAAGCTGAGAACTGGCCAAGTTTTTAAAGCTTCATCTCTGCCTCATACATAGGTGATTAACACAAAAACAGACCAAAGAGAACAGAGGAAGAACAGCTAGTAATTCATATTTATCCATTTACCTACATGGTGAGAACATACAGAACAGTGAGGCTTTGAGTTCAAGTCCAAGTTATAGCATGTACTTATTTTGTACTATGCTCCTAGGCTTTGACCAGGGCCTGGGCTTTCTAAAAGCTTCTTGCAGACATAACATTTAATCTGTATCCTGTTAGCATTAATCCACTCTTTCCTTTCCCTGTCTTTGTCTGATTACTTGTGCAAAGTGCTGGGGGAGAAGGTGTTTCTACAGTTTAGAAGATGTCCTTACACTTAATTCTATAAGAGTTCCATATTGAACCTTGGCTTCAGGTAATGAAGCATCTGGGACCAACCTTTTTACTTAGAAAAAAAATTAAAAATTAACCAAAATATAAATAAATGGACAAATACAAATGCCTGTTTGCAGTTCTTCTGTTCTCAGTGGACTGATTATATATTTTTGTGTGAGCGTTTGTGTACAGCGGATTTAAAAAGTTTACACACCCCTGTTAAAATGCCAGGTATGTGTGATATAAAAAAATGAGACCACAATAAATAATTTCAAAACGTTTCTTTAGTTTAAGGGTGTGCACACTTATGCAACCAGCTTATTGCATGTTTTTATTTTTTATATTTTTCCCCCTAACAGATTTGTTTGTTTTTGAATTTAATTGTATAGGTTATAGGTTACATAAAAGGTGAGAAAAGTTTTGAAATTATTTATTGTGGTCTCATTTTATATATCACAAAAACCTGGCATTTTAACAGGGGTGTGTAAACTTTTTATATCCACTGTACCACTGTGTATAGGTAGATATGTGTGTGTGTGTGTGTGTGTGTGTGTGTAAAAAAAAAAATTATATATATATATATATATATATATACACACACACACACACACACACACACACACACACACACACACACACACACACAAATATATGCATATATATCCATACACACACACACACACACACACACACACACACACAAACACACACATGTTTACACAAACGCATACATACCACACACACATACATATATAAAGTGGCAGTTAAAATCTAAAGTGTGTGTAATGTTGACAGTCCTCTAATTTACTGTATATGGTTTCCCCTTTTCCCAGAGATTGTGCGATCTCAGAGTTAGTATATATACATAATTAGCAGGGGGTGCAAGGGTGATTTCCCCTGGAATAAAATAATGTTATATTTTGTTTTTTAAATGTTTGAAATTGCATGCACGAAACTGTTTCTTGATGCATGCATAGTGCTCTGTCGACTTCTGTATTTTTAACCATATGTGTCTGCTATTTAGGTAGTTGACTTTGGGTGTTTTCACACACACAGATGAACAATTTAGTGTAGCTAACCAACCAGCATGCTTTTGTGTGGTAGGAGGAAATCTGTATACCCAGAGAAAACCCATTCAGACATGAGGAGAAACAACATGCAAACTCCACACAGATAAAGACCTTGAACCAGGTCCCCATGAGGCAGAGAACTTTCTACCTAGACACTGTGATTCATCTGTGCTGAAACCAAGTAGCAGGTACTGTACCATGCTAGCTAACAAGGGAAGGGATTAGGAGCAGAGGAAAATAAAATATCCTTACTCACTGCGGGATGACTACCCACCAACCTGGACTCTGTCTTCCTAGGAGGGGAACAAACCGGTCAGTGTGGTATGGGGTCTCATGATCATGGGGAGATTAGGGATAGGGGGATTAAAAAGAGAATTAAAAATGAATCCTACATTCACTGCTAATCACTAATGAGTTCTGAATGCAACAGAGGGGTGAATTCTCAATCATATGAACTAGCCACAAGGAAATTAGCAAATTGTTAACCAACACTGCAATTTACAAATGGCTCACACATTTTACATATTTCTAGGTGAACTGAAAAGCAGTGAAGAATAAAAATAGAAACTGCAGCATGTCTAATATGGTACTATATTCCATAACTGGACTATGGCAGAAAGTTAAATCAGATATATTATGTCATAACTATTGAACTTTGCAGAAAATGCCCAGTGTCTGCTAGCAAGCTACCAATCAGCACAATTCCTAAGACAGGAAATGATGGACACCCATTCTCATTATCCGCTGATGAGTTAATGTTTCTTTTAACTTATTAACACCTTTATGGTGTGGAATGCCACACCTCTAGTAGCCTACACACATCTTGCATTCCAGAGTATTTTCCGAAAAATAAAATTAAATCCATAAGATAAACAAATGTAAATATTTTGTGAACAATAAAAGCTACTAAAATGTACACACAGCAATGTTATCAATAAATAGCATTCTTTATTTATTTTTATTTTATTTTACATTTGATTACTGGGATAGTCCTACTGGACACAGGTCCATTTACAGTGGAGGCCTGGGGAGAAAAGCTCTGTACAAGTAACAATATAGTTAACACATGTAATAAGTTACAGATAAAATTAACCATAAACCACTTTTAAACAGAAAAAGCAATTCTTAATTAAAACACATATAGAAAAAGCAATTCATAATTAAAATGCATATAGAACATAACATTTTGAGGTTTGCAGGAGGGATTCCTGAGTTTGTAGCAGAAACAACAGAAATCTATTAGCGTAGCTAGTTGTTTGTTGTTACTTGAGGTAGGGGTTTTATGTGATACATGGGCATAGCCAAGAATTCATTAGGTGTGCTTTGAGAGAGTTTTTAAATAGTGTAGTTGAAGGAGCAGTGGTCAGAGTAGGGGGAGGGTTTATAATAATAATGGTCAGTGCATTCATAGTCTTTTCCATAAATATTGTAATCTATTACTATGCACACAAATCCCAAATTATATTTTTCTAAACTTTTCACAAATTTTCATATCTTGAAAACTTTATAACCTAGATATATATATTCTTATAATATTTTTTATTAACCAGATATAAGCTTTCACATAACAACAAGAAATTCCTCTAAAAGTGCATGTTTATATTGAGATATTTGCAGAAATATGAAAAATATATGATTAATTCTATAATTATCAAAACAAAATATTGGATATCTATCAAGATATGCAACTTACTGTGTAAATATCAAAGACAGTTTTCTTCAGCAATATCTAAGGTTTCACTTAGTGTCTTACAACAGTCTGTAACTTACTTGTTTTTTAAACTATTAACTGCATGTGAAAATACTGCTAGTTTCATAATTACTAGCAAAAAACTAGCAATATTTCCACTATAGTGCGATATAAACCAGCATTGACAGAGAATTATCCTCTCTCTCACATTGGTGTTTCACACTTCAGTAACACTTAGACCTTTCTCAGTTATGAAAATATGAACATAAATCTGGAAATATGAATAATAAGCAGCACAGATTAATTTCTCTGTTGCAGGATATCCTAGACTAACATTGTTAGGGTCATTTTGTTAATAATTCTTTGCCCTTTCTAATCCTGCCTATTATTAGCTGGTGACTAACTTAGTTAAAGAAGCCAGACCCCTAAAAGTCCTGGACGCCATAAGGTGGTATGGGTGTGAACTGGAAGTATGCACAAAAGGTGTTTTGGGCTTGAGTGAGTTAAGATGCAACACAGGATCTGAACTACTTAGACACAGTAAGTCCTTACAATGTTTAATGCCATTGTCTGTGAAAAATGTGATTACCAGAAAATGGAAATCAGACTCTAAACCAAATGTAACTGAAGTTCTGAATACTAAACAAGAGACACAAGAACTAGAGGTGAGCTCTTTAGAATAGGAAAGGGACAGGTTAAACAGAAATACATGAAATTTGTGGGAATAATGTGAACAGAATAATATTTAGAAGGAGGAATGAGGTTTAAGGGATGCCAGGAATTAAGCAATTTAGGTAATATTTGAGTGAATGACAGTTACAATAAGGAATATCACAATGGTTTGTTTTCCTTTTTTTCTATTAATGTATGTGTACCTAGATCATTGATGCAGCTGTGATTTAATATAGGTGTTAAAAAAGAATAAAAAATAAAGAGATTGTTATTTTTTTTTCTTAAACTGGGGCCATTAGCAACAAAACAGCAGAAAAATGATTTATTTTTTAACATGATATAGTAAGAAACTTAGAGGTGGCCATGTATACCATAGGGACTTCAAAAAAAAATGAAATGATTAATCACACATAATGAAGTTACAGGGGGCAACTACATCAGAGAAGGAGTTTGCTTTAAAGTACCCAGTGCCATTCCATGATCTGGTGCTTCTGAAAAAATGGTCTTGTCTCCATTCCCTGATCTTATCTTGTGTTCCTAGGACAGTCATTCTTCCTGGAGAAAAAAGGAGCCACTCCTTGATTTGCTTTACTGCTGTAAAAAAGTATTTGATTTACTACATTGCTACATTCTGTTGCCTCACAGTTAGACGTCCGGTTCAATTCTCAGCTAGACCGTCTTCTGCATGGAGACATGCATGAATCGGCGTACCTTCATTGAAGGTTGTGCGTCAGGGCTGGCAACTCGGGATGTAAAAATCTACTGCCAATCATTAGCGGACTGGAGTTCCGCTGTGGCGACCCCTAACCAGGAAAAGCCAAAAGACACAACAACAACATTGCTTCATTTTAAAGCAGAAAAGCAAACTGGACCTTTTACCATATCAGTAAAAATATTTAATGTGTACCAACATAAAATGTTGCAGTGTTGTTTGTTTAATATAGTTCTTTTCTTCATTTCTCCTAATTTTCCTATATTTTTAATGCCAGTATTTGCATGATGCATGGCTTAGCACAAACAGGGAAAACAGAGGAACACATTAAATGTCATGTTTAGCATTGCTTATCTCATTTGCACAATGCTTAGGAGTATGCGAACCTTGACTAGTGGCCCACACAGGAAGCAGACAGAACACCTGCAGACAGGGTGTGGACATTCTAAATTAAAAAAAGGATACATTGTTGTAGTTTTTTTGATTTCCACCATGCAACACATCCAAGTTAATACTGAATAGGGAAGTATCCAACTGTTATTTAACTATTCCTGTGGCAGCAGGTGTAAGTGTAGGGTTGTAATACAGATGGTCCTGGATTCTAATACACAAATTTTATAATAATGAACAGGAAAATATCCAAGTGTTTGTGAAAACTGGTAGAACTGCCAGCCTAGCCAGATAGAATTGTGCAGATAATTCTATTATTTGTAAATATGAATGTTGAACTACAAGCTTGTTTTTTTAAATGAAAGAATGTGCTGTGAAATGTTGAACTTAAAACAATGTGGCACCATGCCCTCTGCTGCAAAGAAAGCTAAGTCAAGTATTTCTTGTTGGTCCTTTGAAATTAAAATTATTTCATGGCTGTCTTTGATGTTTTACAATTCGTCTCCGGCCAGGCTAGATGAAGGCTTCCCACCAATTGTTTTAAGGCTAAAGTTAATGACCAGAATTTATATGTGGAATGTCCTTTATTGCTCTAAGTGTAAAATAATGCAAATGCAGTTTCTGTCAGCCTGGGAACACCAGGAAAGTGTGAAATGATGTAATGTTTTATCAGAACTGCAGTTTCAATTTAAACAGTGAGAACCAGAGATTATTAATAATTTTTGTCTGAACATCCAACTCAGCACTCTGCCTGTTGTCTTATACAAGTTATTTTAGAAGTGTGTTTTCCTGTAGATAGCTAGACACTATAAAGATTAGACTAAGTGTTTTTTCTGTGATGTCAGAACTGTACTACTGATTTACTTTAAGTATTTCTGTGTGATCTCTGAACTCTTGACTAGCACTGACTGTGCAGTAGAAAGTATTGTCTTGTGGTTTTAATTATTTATTATTAAATATTTTAAAATCTTTTAACTGTGGCTGGTTTCTGTATAGATAATTGAAGGTCTAGAGTACATTGCAGATTTATAGTGATTACTGTACAGAGCCACTCTAATAAGCCTTGACTGATTAGTCACACTTATCAACTGGATAATAATATTGCACAGTAATAATTGGACACTCTTTTAAGGGCTTTTGAGTAGCTGATGATTATTAGCTGGGTGGTGGCAAGTAGTACTACCGTACAGTTTGGGTAAAAGGGGCACAGCTGGAGAACCTGTGCCAGCCTTCCCCAGACATGTCTGTGTGGTTGTATAAACTCTTATCTCAAAGTGTGTGTGTGTCAGCTACTTGTGCAGGGACATGAAGCACTGGTTGGACAGAGAGGGTGCTGGAGATTTTAGCTTGCCCAGCTAGGCTGAGATCTGGACCCTATAGCTGTGCCAGTGGGGAGTCTTATTGGGGACCTGGAGAGCAAGGGAGCAACCAGCCCTGGACTGACTGTGATCTCTGTGTGCTCTTAAGGGAAATTGCATTTTACTGTGTGTATTTGTTATCCTTTCCTCATATATGAGACTCTCTCTCTGGTGTTAGTGGTGAGGATTGAGGCTCCTTGATTGCTGGGCCAGGGCATGGGCATCACAGTGTTATTTCAAGGTTGCCTATTATGTGATCGAAACCTTAGGTTATCGAACACCTAAAGGTCGATCACTAAATGTCGAAGTTTAAAAATTGCAAATTGCTGTTTCCACACAAGGAAATGAGTTGTTTGGCTGTTATGCAGATTTTGTTCTTTTCTCCTCTGTAGAACAATCTCGTAGTTGGTATATTTAGTTAGGGGGGTGTGGGAGGCGAAGGCCCCCACTTCATTTATGTTTAAAACTTTTTTTTTATTTGGCCAACAGCATTGTTTCCCTATGTGGAAATGGCTATTTTTGATGTTAAGGGTTTGATATTTTGTGATTGACCTTTAGGTGTTCGATAACTTAAGGTTTTGATCATGTAATATAGACATTTATTTCAATATTCCTGTGCCAACAGGTGTAAGTATATGGCTGGCATCCACACAGTCCTGGGTTCAAAACAGAAAAATTCCAAACATTTTACTTTTGTTCCATTTCACATTATATTAAACATGACATAATAATTTATATATAATTATAAATAGTGGCACTGATACGAATAAAATGTATGAGGGATAAAACACTCTTAATGTGTTTAGCAGGTTTAGATGTATGACTGAGGGTATCCTGTCTACTATGTTTCTGTAAGTATAATTCTGCTATCTGGACTTGGATGGCCTTCACACTTAAATAAGACACAACATACATGGTTAACACCTCAGTCTGTCATCTGTATTTATAAATAATTCATGACCATATCTGAGAAGCACATCTTCTGGGACAACGATGGAAAATCATGCCTGTGGAAGAAAATGTTTTGTTCTTTATTCATAAGTTTAAATTCCACACTGTTAAAATCAATTTTAGCAGTCTAGAAAGGCAAACAAACATGTCAGGTCATGAAATGTATGCTCCCAGGGCAAGTCTGCAAAGTTAAATCACCTAACAGCTTCAGCAGCACACACCCCTCAAACTAATGTCAAGTGTCAGATTAACCTTCCAGTTTCTAAAACTACTTTCCTCTCTGTTTGGCACTGTTGATGTCTACTTAACATCGGGCAAACATGGTTGGCATCACTGCTTGGGTTTGTGTACTACCAGTAAACACGATAATAAGAATTGGCAGGAAATCATTATTTGTAATTGCACTGCTTTAGGATTAGACATGTCTGGTGTTAGAAGAGATGGTTCCTAATTTAGGGTGCAGGGGTTGGGTGTTCAGAAGTCCAGAATATTTATTGGACATCTGGTAAAGCGCCAAAGCCAAAGTCTTTTACAGGGGGTCTATTCTGGCTCCCATGGAATTCTGAGGCTTGGAATAATCTGTGTGACTGGTGTTCCCTGCACTGGAGAATAGAGTAGGCACCACTTTAATGACCTAAAAAGGTGCAAGAGAGATACACTCAACCAGTGGTTGGGTGAGTTCCAAACTAGCAACATCCCACCGTTGTGTAAGCAGGCTAATAAAGAGAATTTATAATACATAGAAAGCTAAACATAGGCAAGATTGGTATGCATAATGCTCTTCTGTTCTTTTCTTTTCTTTTCATAGCTAATTCTGAAATAGATGCAAATAGGCAGGTCCATGCTGTGTGTCTAGAGTGGTATTTATGCAGCACAACAGAAGTATTATTGCAGCTTTAACACTTAAATAAAAAATATATTTGCTATACAGTAGTAACAAAGTAAGCATGCATATCCTAACTGTAAAAGTAAGTATGCATACCCCAGTCTGTAGCACAAACCAAATTTAGGTGTCAAGTAAAAGACTGTAGTCAGAGGTTGTGGGTTCAAATACCATGATTAACAAGTATAAAGTATTGCAATTCCTTAATAATATTACAGAAATTAAATCCTGTGCATGTGTGTCTAGTCAGAACAGCATAATTGGGTATCCTGCAGTCACCACTCCAATCTCATGGAGGACCAGTATTTTCACAGTTGGGCATATCTACACATCCATTTCATGCAGACCTCTCAACATCTTCTCTCCAACATCCACTTCTGATGTCATCCACTATAAGTTGTCCTGCAGCCTTGTAAAAGTCAGACTTGTGTTGTGGCGTTTTTGTTAAATACAGAGTTCTCCACTCCAGTCAATGTACCTTAGATAGGTAAGGGTTCCGTTCTCACTGCAGTCAAATAGGGGGTTGTGTACTTGCTTGACATTAGAGAGAGCATTTTCACCTGCAGGTCAGGCACAATTCACCTCATCCTATACAATACAGATTGCTGTGAGAGGGCTTTCAATTTATCCACATACATCATGGCATGGTTTGTAGGCCCTGTATTTTCTTGGTGAGAAACCCCTGTGACCTCTCCAGCTGTTGCAGGTGTCTGGTGAGGTACATGGAAAAGAGAACTTTGTACTGCATTAATGTTCTGATGAAGGTCAAGTACAGTGCTGTTATAACATCCTCAGATCTGGGCACCATGGCCTGACTTATAGGGTGCATGACATACCCTTTCCATACCACTGCGGAAACTTGGTGGTTGAAGTTCAGATTGCTATCTACCTGTGTTCTCAGGACATGCACCACTAGGTTTGATCATGGGGGAGGGGTGTTGTCAATGCTGTAATTGGCAGGGGATACCACTTTGAAGAAGGCAAAAATAATGTAGGCTGTTTCGCTTTGGCACCAGTCATTTGTCTGGGTTATCTCCTCCTGCAATATGTTAAAATTACTGGTTCATATGTGCTTACTAGGCTAACAAACTCAAGGGCCTTTTTAAGCCTAGCCATGCATCCCAAATCTCTGACAAGTTCTGATACCCTTGATAAGTGTAAGCTCAGGCTTGGGAGATTAACTATTCACAGGTTACTTGTTTGCATCAGAGACATAGGTGCCAAACCAGGGATCAATTTCTGGTTTCCCATCCAGTTGTCCAAGTTGTATTTGAAATGGATTAGGGAGGAACTCTGCTTCACACTGATGGGGAGCTTGTTCCATACATGGGGTAGTCTCTGGGATACATACCTATCTCTCCATCAGGTCCTATTTATATTACAGGCAAGGTTCAAGTCTTTAGAATTGATAATTCTGGTACTTTCTGCTTTGTGGATATGCAGGAGGTCCATCAGAGTGGAGTCTGACAATGATCTGTATGCCATGCAAAGATCTCCCCTCAAAATCCTGTAAGAGACAGAATACAGGGATAGGGCCTTGAGGCGGTGTCGATAGGACATATTACTTATGCCCTGTATTCTTTTAGTGAAGAACCTCTGTGGATGTTCCAGTTGTTGGATATGCCTGGTTAGGTACATACTAAAGAGGGCATTTTACTCAATGATAGGTCCAATGAATGCTGAATACAGTGGATCAATGACTTTCTTGGACTTAGATGCCATATCTTTGTTTATAAGTTGCACAACAGTGAATGATTTCCTCAACACTGTACACATGTGATGATCAATGGCTAGATTACTATCTATGTGTGTCCCTAAGTCCCTGACTACTGGGTCAACTCTAAGGGGTGTGGTGTCAATATGATAGTTACCAGGGATGTATGACTTTTCAAAGGATATTATTATGCATTTTTTGGCATCTAGTTTTAGTCCATGACTCAGACACCAGTTGTTTGCCTGTGTCAGCCCCTTCTGGAAAACATTTGTGTCAGTGTGAGATTCAATGACAGCTCCTAATTTGCAATCATCTGCAAATTTAGTCAGCCAGAGACCACTGACACTGGCCTTGACTTCTGAGATGTAAATGTCAAAAAGGAGTGGTCCAAGGACTGATCCCTGAGGGACTCCACTTGTGACTGGCCCCTTTGTAGCAGTGGGCTCCCTAATTCTAACTTCCTGGGCCCTGTCTGTGAGCCAGCTGGCTATCCACTGGGTGACATATGGGTTTGTACCTAACCTCTTGAGTTTGTCAACAATGCCCAAGTGGGGTACTGTGTCAAATGCTTTGGCCAGGTCAAGGTAAGCAGTGTGAACAATTTTTCCCTCATCCACTGCTTTAATGACCTTCTCAAGGAAGTCCGCCAGGCTGAGTAGGCATGATCTGCCCTTGACGAAACCAAACTGGGTTGGGTCCAGTGTCTGGAGGTTTACTATATCTCTAGTGATCATCTCCATGATAATTCTTTCCATGGCTTTACATATACAACTAGTGAGACTTATGGGTCTGTAGTTTCCAGGGTCTTTTTGTGCAGCGGGATGATTGTTGCTGTTCTCCATTCATAAGGCACGAAGCCTGTTTGGAGGCAAGTTGCCACCTCACAGCAACAGCTTCTCCGGTTCGATCCATGGCTGGGGTGTCTTCTGTGTGGAGTCTGCATGTCTTCCCTGAGGTCATGTGGATTTCCTCCGGGTGCTCCGGTTTCCTCCCACATCCCAAAGACATGCTGTAGGTAGATTGGACACTCTAAATTGGCCCTAGGCATGAGTGTGTGTGTGTGTGTGTGTGTGTGTGTGTGTGTGTGTGTGTGTGTGTGTGTGTGTGTGTGTGTGTGTGTGTTTGTGTGTGTGTGCATGTCCCTTCTGTGGAAGGTTGGGTGCCGGGCTGGCAAACTGACACCGTAAAACTCCACTGCCAATCATAAGCAGACAAGTGATCTGCTGTGGCGACCCCTATCTGGGAAAAAGCTGAAAGAAGAAGAAGAGTTAAATAGTAATTCCAGAGGCCCTGATAAGTCATGTGTCATGCTATTTAGAAGGCATCCTGGGATATTGTCTGGACCCACTGATGCAAAGGCCATAATACCACCATAGTTCATAGACTTCATCACACCAATAACTCAGTACAATGCACCCTTGTTCTTGTACCTCCCTACATATCTTCCAGTGCTGTGTAAGCGAAATGTACTATCTTTACCACAGTGAACTCTCACACATCTTATTGGCCATACCTAGGTATTCTTTTTGCTGCATAAACATTACTGTGTGATGGGGCAGAACCCCCATCAAGGTGTCATACCAGATGCACATGTGATACCTGTTCCAGTGATGCACACAGTATATGGATAGCTGTTTGACAACATTGATGGCATGGGTTACATTCCTGACATTGTGGATTGTGCCATATATATGTCATGCACAGCAGTCAACCAGCCTGAATTGATCATAATGTCACATACAGGTATAGCAGTGTCCTTCCTAATACCTCCAGTAGATGTTACAGTGTCAGAATGGTGTGCTTGATTACCCTCATAGATTGCTGACATATCATAATAGTTGTAAAAGTGTGTTCATGCACTGCCATCTATAATCACTCAGAATCACATATATTATGTCGGAGACATGGGATTACTGATAGTATTATTCAGATATTGTCCATCATTGTGCATGTTTCTGTTTACTGTTTTCCATGAGCCTGCAACTGTGTCCCACTTGAAGGAGACCTCTGCTGACATAGCAGTAACATTCAGGTAAATCAGTTTGCACAGTTTCATAATATGCACCCAACCCTGACTTTATATAACATCCATGATAGATGTCCACTCCATTGCTCATGTCAGGATGCCTACATCACAAAGGCATCTTCAGTGTTATGTCGCCTTGTCTGGCAATAACATAACATGCATTTGCACTGTGCAATCTGTACTGTACCATGTCGATATGGGATTAATGTTCCTACTACAACTGTTTTCCATTTACATGCCCTCATCTGCTGTACATTATGACATTATACCTCTCCTCTTTCCCTGTGTTCATTCCTACAATTCATCTGTATGTCCCTATTCAATACACACACTTCCCCTGTTTATTTTACATGGCAGTCCATGTAACATTATAGATCATTTACACAACTTTTGTGCAGAATGCCTGAAATGGTATTTCACAATGCTCTGCATACACTGTCCTGAAATGTGTCTGGATCATATACATTGGTATATTATTAACCCTGGTAATCATTGTGGCATTCCGTACAATCCCACCAACCTAGTTTGCCTGTAGGTAAAGAGGTCTATATGTCTCCTGCTATCCGTGTTGCTTTACACAGTTTCCTGACAGGCAACACTGCTGCTAGCCATGAAACCGTGCTTGTTTATGTTTAAATGTGGTGTGCAGCATGAATATGTAATTAACACTACTGCTCACCGAGCAAACACATAAACATCATGTAGGCTTTGCACAAAGCCTAAGAGGAGTTTATTGAATCCCAGTGAGAGTTTTCTTGTAAAGTGTTATATAAATTCTGGTAAAATTTTAACAAATTTGCTCAAGCTTTAAGGCTGGAAAAATGTTGAATTATCTAATTTTTTTTATCATGTTTAATACCCTAATCCTATTTGTGCAGACATATCATAAAACCTTTGCTATGTTGATTTTTTGTAATATACAGAAAAAGACACATAAAAGCTGGAAGAAATCAGTGTCCCTCTTTTGGGGAATTCATTAACATTCTATTGATATTTCATGATAAAAAATTATGTGCCAAAATTATAAAATTTACTATATAATTGTTTTGACACCATGCCTGCAGGGCTTTGCTGTTGAAAATTAAGTAAAAAACACAAGCATGGCACTCTGTTCAACCCACAATTGTACTAACTCATACATGAAATAAAGGGGCTAATGATCATTGTGACAAGGTAAGACATTACATCACTAGGTGGTGTTCATTTTTAAAACTGCAGGATGACAGTGACTCAATAAAAAGAACTCTAATTTAGACATTCAGATAACAAATAATGATGTTTTTGTCAGACATATGACAATGCTTACAACTTCCTAGATAGCTACAAATAAAGACTCTTCTCTAAGTGATTATGTGTATTTTAAGTATGTATCTTTCAAATAAGATAATAGTAAAGATGTTTTCATTTCAAACATTATTTTAGAAATGTGTACATTCTATCACTTATGAGAAAGCCCGTTTCCATTTAAATTCCATTAACTGCTCCATTGTCTAAGAGAAATGTGTGTGCACCCATGTGCATGTGTTTGTACCATCAATTACAGTCTATCAACAAGAGAGTTAATTTATTGGGTCTTTATGCAAGGGAGGCCTTATAAATATTGGCGTGCAGTTTGGCTGACTGAGGGATGATTGATGGATATGTTATTAATTATTTCAAGTTGTGTTTGGAGGACAAGCAGAAAACTTGGATTAGTTTGTTATTCCACTGGTTGCTCAACCCTTTAAGGTAGAAAGATTTTACTTTTACATTACTCTCACTGCATTATTTCAGTAAGATTTTATAACATCGGACTATTTAAGTTAAGGAAACTAGAGGTTCAGTGTTAATTCCCAGAAGAACAGAGCAGGCTTTCAACAGCTAAATAAATGGGGAGCAAAGGTGGTATAATTTCTTGAAAAACACAAGTAGTAGTATGCAAAAAAGTTTTAGAGAAACTGAGAGAGATTGGATATGAGTAGATGGAATGGGAATTATAAAAGTGGAATAATTATTTTAATTCAAAAATCTCTAACCATGTTTGAACCTTTACTGTGGTCTGATATCATTCAAATGAGTACTTCCCAGCTTCTCATAAATAGTTTACATGGCTCTAACTCAAATTATGTTGCATCTCTCACATTCACTGACTTTTAAGGATTAATAATAAATGCTTGCTTTTACATGGATATTTCTGTTTGATTACAAACCCCTGAACCAACGGGTTACTACTTAGGTATAACAGGCATCCAAAGATTGCTTAACTCAATTTGAACTATCTGTTTTAAACAAGGGTATGATATTTGTACCTGCTGCTAATGGTAATGCAAGTTATTTTCCTACTGAAATGAGATTGTTTGTACGGACTCCTAACTTGAAATTATTATACCCATATTCTGATAACAGGAAACTAAATCCTTAAAGAGGTCAGGTCTATTTGTTCCAAATTATAATGTGATTACTGCTCTGTTTTTAAAAGCAAGTGAGAAAGATTTGTATGAATTAGCACTGTGTAACATGACAATGCTAAAAAGCACAGAAATGTAAGGTATTTAGCTTCAGTACAGACTGCCCTACCAAGTAGTTACATGTATCTTGTTGGTATGACATACTGCACTATAACTACCTACCTTACACAATTTTAATGTGGTCTGCAGTCATACCTGACTCTAATTAATAAGAAAATCATAGTCATTAAGCTGGATCAGGAGTCATTACCACATTGTGGTACTCAGCGTATCTGGTGCTGCGGGAACTTATCAGCATCATTGTCTAGGGCTGGGACAAAATAGCAGGTTTGCTTGCACCAGATGGAACCCTGTTGTCAGTAGGGATTTTCTTGCCATGCAACAGATTTGGTGTTTTACTTGGTTTGCTTTACTACCACATAATGCTGTTCAGCACAGTATGCAGAGCAACAAACTTGCTCTACTCCATAGGGATTCATGCTAACATTTAAATTAGCTTAAGTATGTATTTTCTTTTATTCCTGTAGAACTCATACCTAAGCACTATTATAATGAGCAAAGTCTGACTCCCAGAAACACAGTGGCACTCCTCTTCTGCTTAGAGGTGCCAGCAGATTCACTCCATGCCAGACAAACCGTGAATGATTTAGAAAATCATAATAATTACTTCCAAGTAAATTCAAAGCACCTAAATATTACTGCTTATCCTATATCAGCTTGCCAAAACCTTTTTTAACCAGGAACTAAAAATATAGCTACTAAGTGGAACGGCTCATATACCAGAACCTAATATATTTAAACTTTCTCCCCAATAACCTCACTCCTCCAAATTTGTTGAGCTGAATAGTTAATCTGTTCCCTTCTATCACAACTTACCCTTTTACCCTCTTCACTATACCTCTGACACTCATATCTTTATTTTTATTTTTTATTTTATTTTACATTTGTTGACCGGGCTAGTCTAGCTGGAGATATTTCCATTTTCAGTAGAGGCCCGAGGAGAAAAGCTCCACAGAAGTAAAAATTAATACATACGTAAAAAATCAACATACATAACAATAAAACAATTAGTACACAGGTTAGTAATAACAAAAACAGCAAAACTCTTCAAAACTCTTCAAATAAATTAGTACAACATGAATTAATTACTACCACACACAGAGAAATTCAAAGTAACATTATACAGGATAAAAATACTTGTCAGATAAAGATACAAAGATAGGAGGTAACAAAAGTAGAGTAATAAGAGTTAGGTAAGGAACAGGAATAGGAAGGGGTTTGATGAGAAGAGAGCAAGTTAAGATAGGTAACAGGTAAAGAAGCAAGGAGAGGATGAAAGGGGAGAAAAGAAAGCCAGGTGGAGAATAGAGTGAAACAAGAAGTAAGAGAGATAGTTTAAGGTAAGTAGTACTAGTGGAAAGTTAATCAGGTTTACAACAGGAACAAAGCCAGTGATTATGGAAGTGCAGTTTAATATTTTGTTTGAAAAGAGGCAATCACAATCCCTCTCCATCCTACAGTACAATTTTTTCTCCTCTCCTTCCTAACTCTTCAATGCAATATTTCAACCTGTCTATCATATGTCTAGCTGTGCTTCCTTAATATCTTGCTTTCTCCCTCAACCATTAACCTTCTTTCTCTATAATTTATTTTACCTGGGCTCTGTTAAGATTTTATTACTGTTGAGCACTTCTAGATTTTTGTTATGTATCTTACGGCTTTTGTCTAATATATTCTATTTTTTACAGTACTTCAAGTTACTGTCATTTATAATGTGCAAACTTATTTGTAATTTAAATGGTTCTACTGTTGTACACCAGTTTTACTTACTGTACTTCAAGATATGAAATTTTAATTGCAATTTTATTTGTACTTTTGGAGTTTTTCTCCGTGGGACTTTGTTGAAAAAAAGTGTTATTTTTCTTCTTCAGCCAGACTATCCCAGTTAACAAAATGTAAATCAATAAATAAATATTCTCATAGCTATTTTTTCCAAAACTGTTAGATTTCACTATGCACAACTCAGTGCTCCTGTCATGCAAATTTTTACATTCTTCCTACTTTGCCAGAAACTACTAAACCAATAGTACCAGTGTAGTAAGCCCATTCTCTAGCTGTAAGTTTTGTTCACAGTACTTCTTTCAGTCATTGCACTGTTTTAATGGTGTATATTCTTTTACCGGCATTATGCAGCATGTTCTGCATCAATGGTATTACTTCTCTCACTGGAATTAACTTAGAACATGTGGCATTTTCACAAGTCACTGTACTGTACCTTCTGTATCTACCTTTGGTCTCCTATGACTTACATACAAAACAGAATGACTAACCTCATTTTCTCCCTGCATACTTTTTCAGCGTCTGTCACTGAGATGTTTAATAACCACTGAAGGCTGGCTACCTTTACAGTATTAAAATCGCATGCTACCTCCTTTATGTTAACAAGCAGATTTCTTATCTAATGTGATGACATTCCATATACTAGTTTTCCTAGCTTTGAGATTGCCCAGTTTACTAAAGACTAAATCTGTCTTTTTCATTTTTGTTTTAAATGGAAGCATTTTGAAAAACTGATGATCTGCGGGACACAAAAATCTAATGTCCAGTTCTCTAACACTGACAACACTGACTTTTCCCAACACCTTCAATTGCAGTCCTACATCTCTTCAGCCACTGGGTTAGAATCTGCTTCTTCTGAAACACTGAACTAGACTTTTTATGTCTGGTACTGCTAATTCCAATATATGCTGATTAGCTGAGGGCAAAAAGCTACCTTTAACGAAGTCAACACATAGCTTCCCTTTTGACGCTATTGATACTCTGATCTCCCAACTAAGATAAGGAAGTTAATGACTATTACCAGTACAGCCCTAATCCATGCATTATGCCTCGCATGGCCTGCGTTATATGTGCCGTTTGTAAAACATGGACAACCAGAGTTAATTTATAGGATTGTTCTAACCATGCTGCTCAGAAGCTGATGATTCTCTTACATCACACACATACACACACGCTCACACAGTCCAAGTGTTACTCAGTAAGAACACACACAAACACAAACACACACACACACACACACACACACACACACACACACACACACACAAACACACGCTCACACAGTTCAAGTGTTACTCAGTAAGAACACACACACACACACACACACACACACACACACACACACACACACACACACACACACACACACACACACACACACAAACACACACACACACTCTCACACATACACACGCACACTCACACAGTCCAAGTGTTAGTAAGACTCTGAAAATATCTGCATTAAAAAAGCAGCTCAAGAGAAACAGTGAAGGCAGGGTAGCAAGGGTTCGATGACACTAAACTCTTAGGCTGGAATGCAAATGGCTTGAGAGGTCAAAGGTAAATAAAATTCTAACCTATATAAGATAATTTGTGACACAGGCAATAATATTACAAGAAACACATCTAGGAACATGAGGAACTAATAAAGCGAGATTTTATAGAAAGATAGTACTCAGAGGCCTGGGAAGCTAAAAGAAGATGGGCAATTACTTTTTAATAGTAAGAGGGCACCCATAGCTATAGAGGAAAATAAGGTAGATGGAAAAAGAAAGTAAGTATTAGTACAAGGCTACTGGAGGAGAAAAAAGGTAAAGATAGGAAATGTTTACATCTCACCAAAATAAATAAAAGATAATAAAAACACACCTTTGAGGAAGTGATTACATTTTCCTCAAGGAATGCTGATAACAGTAAGGGACTGGAATTTGGTCAGAGAATGAGAAAATGTTCTTTGTTGATCATGAGCCAGAGTAGTTACCAAGGAGGGAATAAAATTAGGTAGATACATAAAAGTGTATGGTCTGAAAGACATAACTGAGATAAGTGAGAAAAAATATGCATATTATTCAGGAAGATATGGAAATGGGATGAGACAAGATAGGATGTATATAGTCAAGGAGCATGAATATTTTAACAGGGATGGAAACACATATGAGAGTATTATTATAGCAATAACCCATGCCTGGGTGTGGGTAATGCTAAATTTACTCACGGTTGGTGTGGTTTGGTCCCGAGGGCCGAGGACCAAACAAAGCCAACCGTGGGTAAATTTAGCATTACCCACACCCAGAAGTGGGTTATTGCTATTATACCATGACATTATTTAAGAAAAGAAACTATTACTTTTCTTAAATAATGGCATAGTATAATGCCTGTTTGCTGCCCTTCCGCAGATGTCTGGCATCCGCGTCAGTTCTGATGTACTGCGCGCCTGCGCAGTACATCAGAGCTGTGGGCAAAAGCAATGGAGAAAGCAAGATCTCCGTTGCTTTTTTTTAGTGTTTCGCTATGTTAAATGAGTTTAACATAGCGAGACAGTTTTAAAATAAGCAACGGAGATGTCCGTTGCTTATTTTTAACTGTCTCGCTATGTTAAACTCATTTAACATAGCGAAACATAAAAAGCAACGGAGATCTTGCTTTCTCGTTTAAAACCCTGTCTCGCTATGTAAAGTGGGTTAAACATAGCGACACAGCTTTAAAATAAGCAACGGAGATCTCCGTTGCTTATTTTAAAGCTGTCTCGCTATGTTAAACCCATTTAACATAGCGAGACAGTGTTTTAAAAAAACGAGTTATACTAATGGAAAAAAGTCCGGGTGACCGGACCTTTTTCCGATTTACAATGGGCACGCTGGCCAATCAGCGTGCACATTTTGGGGGGGTCATGGTATAATAGACCATAAACCACTTAGCATGGAAATGAGAGAACCTGAAATGTAACCAAGAATGGATATTGAAGATTCACAGAGCAATGGCTGAAAAAAAGGGAGATAGGTAACAGACAAAGGATCAAAGAGAAAAGGCAGAGACCTCAAATAAGGTGATAATCACACTGTGTGAAGAGTTAAAGCAGGAACTCAAGCAGAAGATGCTAGAACAGGAAAAAATGGAAGGAAAGTGAATGCTTTAAAAGATTTCACTTAAAAATAATGGGAGAACTGCAAGATAGGGGAGAAATATAAAAAGTCAGAAGAGCTCAGGAATTAAGAAGAAAAATGGGAGAAATACTTAGAAGAAATGGTAAAAATATGACATAGAGCAGTTAAGATGCAATATTTTGAAAATATCCTGAAGCTACAGAGAGTATTAGCCTGTAAGCTACAACAACAACAGGCAGAAAGTACATATATAAAATAAGAGATGATAGGATGGGGATAACAAGTAAGAATCCCAAGAAGGTGGATGAGATCTTCTATGTATACTACAGAAAATCATACAAAGAAAAAGGTGAGGGGAGAAACTGGCTAGAAATATTAAGGGAGTTTATGACAGGGAAAGAGATAAAACAAAAAAGAAGAAGGAGAAAAACTTATGTGCTCAATAACAAAAGAAGAGATAGAGGAACGGGTAAAAAATAAGACAGTAAGGAAATATCCAGGGGGAGATGGATTACCAATAGAACGATGGAAGGAAAATAGACAACATACTATCCTAATATGGGGGAAAATGCAGTATTAAAACATAAATGCCACCTGTATGGAAGAAAGTAGCTATATTAGTAATACTTAAAGAGGACAAAGACCCAAATGACCTAAGATCATTCTGACCTATTTCAGTACCAAACCATGATTGTACAGTATTTGCTGTAATATTAGCTAATAGGCAGGCTGGTATACTACTAAAATGTGGGTCTGTGAAGGGCAGGCAGACATTTGATAATATAACAAAAACAAATATGATACAATGGCAGCAGGTAAAAACAGTTCCCTGGTACTCTTAGTCTTAAATGCAGGAGAAAGCATTTGATTGAGTGCAATGGAAATACCTGTGGGAGGTATTTGGCAAAATGGGATTTCCATAAGAATTTGTATTACTATTGCATGAAATATGTAAAAGCTGTAATTCAGCAATTAAAATAAATGGAAGACTAACACCAGCATTTGGCTTTCCCTTGTCCCCTGTTGTTTGCAGTATACCTGGAGCTGTTAGCCCAATGAATAAGGCAAAGTGAAATAAAGGGATGGAAATGGAGTAGAGGGAAGAGACAATAACTATGTTTGCAAAGGGATCCTATCAGAAGACCGAAGATGCATTTTGTCGAATGCGTCTTGGTCAAACTTTAAATGTTGAAAACGCGAAAATGGCGAAGCGGCATATAAGCAAATTCTTTCCTTGGGAAAGAAGTTGCTTAGCCGCTTCTGTCACTTTGCTGTTTTTGGCATTGCAGTTCAACTTCGGATTTGGTATATTTAAGTAGGGAGAGGTGTGGGGGGCACAGCCCCCCATGTGGGGGGGGGGGTGTGGGGTCAGTTTATGTAATGCTTGAATGTGTTTTTTTTTTTTGGGAACAGCGATTTTTTTTTCCCTGGGAAAAAAAATCATTGTTCTGGTAGTGTGATGTGTTGTGAATTCGAACTTTTGAGTTCAATATAACAACGTTCGATCATTTGATTGTTTGTTGTTATAATATAGACCCTTTGCAAATGATGTAATATATCTAACAAACTCAAACAAGGATTTAACAGGAAATTTGGAGATATGCAAACAATTTCAAAACATATTGTGATACAAAATCAAGAAGGATAAAACTAAACCAATATATATAAATTACACCCTTGCTCATGAGATGGAAAGATAATATCCAAGTTTATGGGGTCACTATAAACTAAAATCCCTAGTAGTATGGATCTGTAGAATGTCAGAAGACCTTACCAAAAGAAAAATTAGATATGTTAAAGGAAAAAGGGATGAGAATGACACACAGAAGACAGTAGTCCTAGAATATCTAGATCAGAGAATCCAGGTAATTAAAATGTTTATTGTTCCAGTGGTTATTTACCTAGGACAGGCATTCATATATGACCCGAGGGAGATCTACTGGCAGCACCGTAGAAATGTGATGAAATACATTTGGAATTACAAATAACCTAAAGAAGACCACTGAGAAATAATAAGACCAGTAGAAGAAGGGGAGTTGGCAGCTCCACATTTTAGAGAATATTTCACAGCTACCCATAGAACACTGGCATATATATTAGTGAGGGATATAATGCAAGATGGAAAATAATGATGCTGGAACAAGAAAATAACTAAAAGACTAAAAAACTGAATGAAACATGGGAATGAACTGTTGTGAAGGATATATGTTAGTATGAGAAGTTTACTGAGAAAGAATATGTAGGGTGAATATTTGAATTATGGCCAATAAAGTTGAGGAGACAGAAATATGCAATTGACACAATATTAATAAAAATGGTGGGAAAAGGACAAAGTTAATATACTAGTATGGACAAATAAAAAAGGGAGAGAGAAAGATGAGTGGGCAAGAATTTGAACAGGAGTATAAACCTAGTGTATGTGTATATATATATATATATATACATATATATATATATATATATATATATATATATATATATACATATATATATGGTCATTTGCAATACTGAAAGAAACATGACAGTAAACTGGAAAGAGGTATAAAAATCCCAGAATTAATAAGATTATTAATATAAGCAAGAACAAAATTGGCTAATATTAAGAGGTTAATAAGCAGGCTTTATAAAGCACTACTAATGAGTAGAATAACATGAAACAAACTAATAAGGGAATGGCAGTAAGTGATGGATACAGAAATGTCAGAAAAAATATGGAAACAAATTTGTATAGTCCCAAGAATAGCAAACATATCCAGGAGATTCAGAATATCTGCATAGAAATGTTTGCATAAGTATTTTTACACCCCAAAAAGGGTTAATAAAATGGTTGTGGGGGTAAATCAAATGTGCTGGAGATGTGGACAAGAAAAGGTGGGAAGCAGGCAATATATTTTTGAAAGTGTGATAAATTACAAATATACTACAGATAGTTCCAGGAACCGATTGAAAAAAATAGTTCAGCATGAAGGGAAATGACAGGAAATAGATTTCTATTGGAACTGGGTGGTCAGCTGAGGAAGAATGGGAACACAAGGTCTATAATAACATTTCTACCAATAACAGTTAAAGAGCTATAACAAGGAAATTGAGAACAGGAACCAGCAATTGAAGAGGTTCTAGGATTAATGAATGGCATAAAAGAAAGGGAGATGAGATCAGAAGGAGGAGAGATAAGTAAGGAATATGAAAGGACTGTGAAGTATAGGAATCAATGTCAATGAGAAAAGCATTAGGAGTCTAAAAAGAAGGAATGCGAGAAGAAGGGAGAAGAAAGGGTTAAAAAGGAAAAACGTATACTGTATTGATATCCAAACAGAAAAGAAGTTCTGGTATATAAAATTATATTTAATCCTTGGTATTGGGTTGAACCCACTACAAAAAAATAAGCTATACTACAAAAGTATAATAATGTTATAATCCTACAATATGAGAAATGAAGGTTCAACAGCTGAGACAAAATAAAAGGTACACTGTGCATGAGGACTTCACCATTGATACATGATACAAGAAACATATAAAGCAGTTTTTGACAAAAAATATCAGTATGTCATTAGCATATATAACAATCTACACTCAGGTCTCAAAAATCAGTAGAATTATTATTGATGACAACTGCTATATTAAAAGACTAAGAGAGTAAAACAACTCAAAGATCCTCTAATTGATTACTCAGTTTGGAGGAAACTCCTAAATTGATTGTTTTACTTAGCCACATTAGATTCCTCTTGCTTTATCTTTTTCTCTAGAAGGTAGAAAAGATTGCCTAGATGAGGATAAATCTAAGGGAAAAGCAACTTGAAAATATATCTTAAAAAGAAAATGCACTTTTTCTTTTCAAAAGTCATATCGCACATCAGAGCTTTTTTATGAGTAGTAATTAATGTTGACTAAATATAAATTAGCTTTGTGGCATACGGGGATAAAACCTTAATTATGACAAATATGACCCAGGTTCAAATAAAGGCTCAGGAGACAGAGAGGGGTGGCCAAAGACGTAAGACAGGAAAAATAATGCAATGCCTGTTCATCTCCTGCTCAGGGTAGGGTAAAAGGGATGTGTTGGGGGTGCACCTATGTTGGGGTTTCTGGTGGGTACTTGAGATGCCGACAGCAGGGCATAAGCTGGTAAACATGGTGGGCAAACTAGGTGAGGAGCACATCAATACAAAAGTGAGGATGCCTGTCTAATAATGCCCATTAAAAAATACTTCATCATTCAAGAGGTAGGACATTAGGAAGTACTCAAGACTAAGCTACGATTTCTCTTGGCTCAAATTCTCCAAGTATTTTGGCTTTCTAATACCATGACAGGAATGGACCCCCTTCTGAAGTCAGGGTATTATTAGAGTTTTTGAAATTAGTTTTCTTCAGTCTTTGATGTTAGCCAAGAGTGCTCTTCTCTGTGACCATAACATTTCCAGAATTACTTCCATCTGTAATTCATACGAGATTACATGTATTGTTAGCATATTTAAGTACTGCTGTAATTTCTTTTTTATTAGACTGTTGCTCCAACTATTATTAGAACTGCCTGGGTGTCTTTCTTCCACACTGATCTTGTTTCTACTTGCAAATCTTAATTTTTATCACTTTGTGCCTCTCTGAAGACTCTGTAATCACTGGGTGTAGCAATTTGAGTGTCATTTTTCACGGACTACTGCATCTGTTTTTCTCTTCCACTATTGGTAATGGGTGATCCCATGTGACATGAATTTCATTAATGCTTCCTGGTCATTTATCTCTCTTTGTGAGCAGAACTGTCATAATATAGACTCCTTCACCTCTTTGCTTCTCAGCTCTGCTTCAGAGCTAAAACTGCTTTGCCAGATGGGGGGAGTGACAGACCCAAAGTCTATAGGGTTAAAATCAGCCAAATGAAACATGAAATTTAGTGCACCAGTGACAGATGGTGCATTATACTGACACAGAAAGAGCTCTGTCAAGTAAATCCAATGAAATCAGTAGGGAACTATAGGTAAAGATATAGACATACATATACATAATGTTTGTGCGGGTGACTATATACGGTTTATATTAGTTGATAGAAATTTAAAAAGTTCGAATCTCATATGCTCGACACTATATGATCGAACTTTTGAAAGTTCAAATATTTTAATGAAGATCTCGGTACATCACGGAATGGGAATATTTCCCTTTTCTGCACTGTAGTGTGATCTTGGAGTTGCTATATTTAAAGAGCGGGGGGTGCGCAGCCCCCACGTGGGGGGTACAGGGGGGCTTCCCCCTGCTTAAAACGTTCAAGTAGGATACTTGTGTAGTTTATTTTTTATTAGGTGTTTGAACTTTTAAACGTTCGATCATATGGCGTCGACCATATGACGGGACTTTTAAAAGTTCGATCATATGGCGTCGACCATATGATGGTCAAACTTTTGGAAGGTCGATCATCTAATATAGACCCACTATCTACAAGTGTGTGAGTATGTGTATGTATAGATATATATGTGCATACACATGTGTGAATCAATCTATAAATATCTATATATCATCTATATCTGTGTCACAGACACACACACACACACACACACACACACACACACATATAGAGAGAAAGAGACAGACAGAGTGAGAGAGAGAGAGAGAGACAAGTAGACAAACACACACAATTTAATTTTGTTTTATTTTATTTGCTTTTGTTCTCCAGGTTTGCCTGACTAGGTTTAGTCAAAAACCCTTTTTCAACAGAAGCCCAGGGTGAAAAGCTCCAAAATATTATAAGCATATATAAACAGACATTCAGTAATATACATGAACATGCACTAAGTAATAGACATTAACAAACACACATTTGCTAATTAGATTATATTCATATGAAATAAAGGCAAACCATTACAGTATTAAAGATACTTTGCATTATTACATGTTGAACACTGAGAATTTGAAGTGGTGCATTAATGGGTTTGTCAGATAGATAGTAGATCATGTGATTAGTACTTACATATTCAAAGATATGGAGGTGAAGGAAGGATCTAGGTAGGGCAGAAAATGTTAATATTGTAGTTAAGAGTTGGGGTACAAAGCGGGTTCATAGATAATTTGATATATATATATATATATATATATATATATATATATATATATATATGTATATATATATATATATATATATATATATATATATATATATATATATATATGTCTATCATAAGATTTACATTAGACATATAGGGGTGGGGGTGAGCAGTGTGACAAAACTATGTATATGGTACAACTATTCAGCTACTGGTGAAGACAGGTTGTGGGGCACAGGATTCTGAAAGAAGAGAAATAGTTTGACAATAAGGCAGGCTTAACATAACAGTGGCATTTATCCTAAAGATATACAGATGCAGATCCATTGATTTGATTAGTGAAGTTTTAATTGTGTTTTAAATGAGTTTGCATTCTGAATGAAATCAGTAATAGAGGATGTGGTTCCATAGTTTAGCTACACTGCACTATTTGAATAAAGTGAGCCACCAGCTATACTAGATGATTTGGTTATATTGATTAGTAATTTTTCTGTAGAGCATAAAATTCTATTGGGGCAATGTTGTATCAAGTTAAGTGCTGGGCAATTTTCATTTTTTTACAGAAAAGTCTTTCCTATAGTTATCTATGAAAGACCTAGACAGGGGGTAGTTCTAACCTGTTTAATTCTCTGAGGACTAGGCAGTGATGTGTTTTGTTATAGTTTACTACAAATCTGGCTATTTTATGTTACCATTGCTCAAGTTTGGACAGTTGCAAGATGTAAAGGTTAGTGAAGACTGTTGAAGCAGAGAGGACAGATGGCAGTAAGAAAGCAAGGCTGTGTGTTTTCTGGCTATGTCAGTGAGGTAGGTTTTTACATAGTGATCAAATTTCATTGGGTCATTTATGTGAGGTTTACTTGTTCTATCATGATGCTGTTGGCAGACATGATAGTGAAAAAGAAGTTATGTACTCACCATAACGTTCCATCTGAGTAGTTAGACTTCATTTGTCAACAACCTGTGGGTTTTGGATCCAATATGGATCTGAGTCGGCAGCTTTCCAAGCTAAGATCTGAGCTCCAGACTCCTCCCCCTTACCCATACTACATTCCAACCTCCTTCCAACACTCAGATCGAGTTTGCCACCCACAACGTGACACACATCAACCCAAGAGACATGACCTAACCTGATCACACAGACTAGGCTCACAAGATTCAGTAAATCTGAGTCCAAGGACTATCGTAAACCACTACGGTCAGGGGGAAGGAGGGAGGGAAGGTTGCTGACAAATGAAGTCTAACTACTCAGATGGAACATTATGGTGAGTACATAACTTCTTTGTCTGAAGTAGTTAACTTCATTTGATCATCAACCTGTGGGACAGAGTCCCCAGCTACCAAAGACCTTGAAAGGCCCTTAAGGAAGGATATTCCGGAGCACTGCAGAAGCAAAAGAAGCCCTTCCTCTAGATACCATGTCCAACTTATAATGAGTAATAAAAGTGTGAGAGGAAGCCCAGGCAGCCACTGAACAAATGTCATCCAGAGAAACTCTGGACCAGAACGCAGCAGAAGTAGCCATAGAATGAGTAGAATGAGCATGAACCCTGTCTGGTTCTGGTAATCCATAATCCTTGTACACCTGCAAAATGCAAAGTAAAATCCATCTAGCAAGAGTCACCTTTGAAACTGGTTTCCCCAAAAAGGGCTTGGCAAAGGAAATAAATAGCTGATCAGACTTATGAAAAGGTTTAGTCCTATGTAAATAAAAGCGCAACTGTCTGTGGACATCCAGCAAATGAAGCTTGTATTCCCCTTTGTTTTGAAAATTAGGGAAGAATACTGGGAGATTAATTGACTGATTGATATTTGACCCCAAAGCGACTTTAGGAAGGAAAGAAGAATTTGTCCTCAGAGAAACCCTATCCTTATGGAAAACTAAGTATGGAGGTTTCATACACAGGGCCAGAAGTTCAGACACTCTCCTAGCCGAGGTGATGGCGACTAGGAAGGCTGTATTCCATGACAAGAATTTTAAATCAACTGACACTGTGGGTTTAAACGGAGGAGCAACTAAGGCCAGAAGAACCAAGGTCAAATTCCACAGAGGGGAAGGATGCTTAATAGGAAGTCTCAGCAAAAAAGTACCTTTGATGAAGGTCTTACAAATTCTAGCAGCGGCTAGAGAGCCTGGATTTTCTCCTACATGAAAATGGGATATAGCCGCCAGCTGGACCTTCACAGTGAAAGAGCTGGCCCCCTGTTGGAAACTTTGAGACAAAAATTCTATTACTGCTGGAACAGAAGCGGTAAAGGTGTCCAAATTTCTCTGAGAAGCCCAAATGGAAAAACGCTTCCATTTACTATGGTACACCTTTCGGGAGGAGGACTTGCATGCCACCATCAGAATGGACTTAACGAGGGAAGAGAGACTGGGAGTCCTTGCAATTAATGGAACTGGAATAACCAAGCAGTAAGCTTGAGGCTGTCCAAGTTTGGGGGAGGAATTCCTGAGGGATGACAAATGAGATCTGGACTGGGATCCAATATCCAGGGTGGAGCTACTAGATGAGACCGTAGACAAGGGAACCAAACTTAACGAGGCCAGAATGGGGCTATGAGGATAATCCTGCTCCCCAACTGCCAAGCTTTCTGCAATAATTTTGTCATGATAGGTAGCTGGGGATAGGCATAAAGATGACCAGGTGGCCAAGCATGGACAAGAGTGTCTCGAGGGCTTCCCCCTGAGGGGGAATTAGAGTGAAAAACTCACTGCATTGGACGGTGATGTGAAGAGAGCGCAGCAAGGCTGACCCCACCTGAGGAAGATCTGTTCCACTACATAAGGGTTCAGAGACCACTCGTAGGGCAAAAGGATAGTCCTGCTCAGTTTGTCCGCTAAATTGTTGGACCGACCCGGGATGTGCATTGCTATCAGAAAACAATTGGTGGAAATCACCCATTCCCACACTCTCATGGCCTCTCGACAAAGCGGGTAGGACCTGGTTCCCCCCTGTTTGTTGATATACCAGACCACTGACATATTGTCTGACTGAACTGCAATCGTTCCCAGAGAATGAGAAGCATGCAGGGCCTGCAATGCTAAAAGGACCGCCCTCATCTCCAGAACATTGATATGCAGAATGGTATCGTTAGGGGTCCATGTGCCTTGGACAGTCCTGCCCGAGCAATGCCCCCCCCCACCCTAGATGGGAGGGGTCCGTGGTCACCGTGGCATGGGGTGGGGAAGCAATAAAGGGGCATCCTTCTTGAAGATCCTGGGATAGAAGCCACCCCATGAGGGAGGCTTTGCACACCTTGCTTAGAGGAATCAGAAAGTTTAGGGGCTGGTATAAGAGAGATCACTGAACTTGTAACGGTCCACTGTAATACTCTCATGTGCAGACGTGCACAAGGAACCAAATTTATAGCTGCTGCCATGGACCCTAAGGCTCTCAGGACTAGCTCTGTTGAGGGAGAAGAGGTCTGAAGAAGTGCCAAGGTATGAAGGGTCAGGTTCCGAAGTCTGTCTGGAGTCAAAAATACCCTGGCCTGAAGAGAATCTATTCTCGCCCCAGTGAAGTCCAGGATCTGAACAGGCTGAAGAGAAGACTTCATAAGGTTTATCAGAATACCCAATAAATTTGACAGCTGAAGGAAGGAATTTCTGGCTTGAATAAGTTGATGCCTGGAGGGGGCGGTGAAGAGCCAATCGTCCAGGTACGGAAAGACCTGAATGCCCTGAAACCTCAGGTGGGCCACTACAACTGCCATGACCTTGGTAAACACCCTGGGTGCTGTGGTGACACCGAAGGGTAGGACCCTGAACTGATAGTGATTGGCTCCTAGCCGAAAGTGGAGAAACCTCCTGGATCATCTGTCCATCAGGATATGGTAGTATGCATCCTTGAGGTCTACAGAGCACATCCAGTCTTCCTCCTGCAAGAATGGCAGGATGAATTGTAAGGTGACCATCCAGAACTTCTCCTTGGCAACAGACAGGTTTATCGTGGATAGGTCGAGAATCGGTCTCAGGTCCCCCGTCTTTTTTGGCACCAAAAAGAACCTGGAATAGATGCCTGATCCAGACTGGTCTGGGGGGACTGGCTGGATTGCTATTTTGTTTAGCAGCTTTTCTATTTCCAAAGCTGCCACCTCCCTTTGAGCTGGTGGAAAATCTGGGAGGTGCCTTGGAGGTGAGGGACTGTTCATAAAGGGAATGGAATAACCTCTGGATATTATTCGAAGCTCCCAGCTGTCGTTATGGACTCCCATTGAGCTAGGTGCTATGGAAAACACCCCGTGACAGCCTCCAGAGTGCAGCAGTCAGACAACCTCTCAGGGCTGCTGCATGGGTTGATCCGAAAACGGTTCCCGTGACCTGAAGTTCTTCGGTCCCTCTGCCTCTGGGCCGGCATTCATCTTGTCCCCCTCTTCCTCTAGGGGAAAAGGATTCCGGAGTGTCCCGGGAATGCTGAGACTTCCGGAACCACAACTTCTTTTGCCCTCTCTGATTCCTGGAAAAGGACCTTTGAGGGTTAGAGAAGCAGATCCCGATGGCCGACAGGGTCTTCATGTCCTTCTCACTCTGGACTAGCGTATCTTGGATGGTCTTCACAAACAGGGTCGAACCATCAAAAGGGGCATTCATGAAGGACGCCTTGAAAGGTTCCAAAAGATCACAAAGCCGGAGCCAGGCGTGATGACTCATGGCAATGCTGGACCCGGCCTTAGCCGCTCCCTCAATAGCGTGAGAGAGTAAGTGTATGGATGTGTTAGTAACCGACTTAAGAGTGGCCATACATGCTGAGAATGAATGTTTATTCTCAGCCGAAATGGACTCTTGGGGAGGCTCAGCATACTCTTTCACAAAGTTGCACTGAAGTCTAATCATGTGGGCTATATAGTTCAGCACCCTTATAGCAAAGGTAGCTGAAGCATACATCCACTTTCCGAGTCGATCCATCGCCCTAGACTCCTTGTCCGGAGGATGGACCGAGGAACTCTCCTGCACCAGTTCCATTTTGGTGGTTGCTGCCACCACCATGGCATCAACTGGGGAACCCTTACTCCATGCTGCTTATCAGTAGGAGGGCTCAACACTTTATCTGGCCATTTAGGTATTGGCTCTACAGTGTTCGGTTCCTTCCAAGCTCTGTTGTTAATGAGGTCCACCAGAGGATCAGCCGGGGGGGGGGGGGACACCCAAGAGGTAGATGGGCCTGCGTCGACTGTCTCCAGGAATACCGACTTGTCTGAGGAAGGCTTTTGGGTGGACCAGACTCCCCTCTGACGGAGAATTTCCATTATGTTTCCGAAGGACACATCTTTGGGAGGCGATCTGGGGGAGCCTTCCCCTTCCTCCATGTCGGTATCTTCAGTGAGGGACTCAGGGGAGTCCATGTGCCTCCTCTTGCACTGGCATTTGCGAGGGACCTCCTCGGGGGGGATCTCCAGGGAGAGCTCACAAGCAGTTTCATATTCCTCGAGGGGAACCGTCTGGGGCATATCAGACACAGGCTGTCCCTGGGAGGAGTGGATGACAGAAGACATACTCAGCTGCGAGGGAGCAGGGGCAGACTCCAAGGAAAGAGTGAGGGGTCTCAATCCTCCTGAGAGAACCCTCTCCACAACATCAAAGGCCGAAGGGGAACCGGCTTCCCTGAAACTGGTAGGATGAGTAGCCGTGCCTTTCAGATCTGATGAAGGGATCGGAGTCAAACCCGAAACAGTCAGGCCCAGGGGGATGGTATTTCCCGAACACAATGGAGCCGATGACACAGTCATCCCCTCGGATCTGATGCCCAGATCACGGCTCCAAGAGCTCAGATCCAACATTGAATCCAACAAACTTGAGGGTATGGCTGGCGTCGAGGTTGGAGGAGCCAATGGCACTGACTCCCCGACTCTGGGGCTCCTCGGATCCAGGGACTCCGAAACCCGGGGATGGATCGGAGAAGGAGCTATCGGTACATACATCATATCCAAACTCCCCGCTCCGGCGGGAGGGGGACCCAGCAACACCTGCAATTGAGTCTGCAAGAACCTTCTCATCATCCGGCCCATGTCAGCCTCAGGGAGGCTTCTTGAGGATCTGGAGGACACCACCGACACCAGCCAGGAGGGCCAAAGTGAGGATGACCTTGAAGCAGGTCAAACCTCCTCCTCCAGCTCTGGGAAGAATGTAGGTGAATGGAGCCAAGGGGAAGATGGCCTAGTAGCCTAAACACACACACACACACACACACACACACACACACACACACACACACACACACTCACACACACACACGGAAGGGGAGGCTACACTAAAATACACTTTTTTGTTTTTTTTGCGGAAAATTGAAGGGGCTAAACTATCCATGCACACACAAACTTTGATTGCACAGTTAAAGTTGGACCAAAAAATCTCACTCTACCTGCCTGGAGCTCAGAGATCACGTCTTGTCGAAGCCGTGGCAAATGAGATCTGGGGGTTGGAAGGAGGTTGCAATGTAGTATGGGTAAGGGGGAGGAGCTTGGATCTTGGATCCTAGCTTGGAAAGATGCAGGCTCAGATCCATATCAGATCCGAAACACACAGGTTGATGATCAAATGACGTTAACTACTTCAGATTACTGTTGTTTTGGTAGAGATGTGCTTTGTGGGGTAAAAAGCAGTAAGTTGATTTTTTTTTTAGGATTTAGTAGTGGTTGTGAATTGTTATCAGGGGAGCCCCCCACCACGACCACACACCGCGTGGCACCCGGACCCCTAACGCTGCCCCACGGAATCTAGACAGGTGCGAATGCACTGACCTGACCAGCTCATCCGGAACCAGGACTCCGTTTTTACAATGTCACATCAGGGTAAAACACTAATTCCTGTAGCCTAACTCTAACCAGGATAATCTAGCAGCATATGCTGCAAGAACTAATTAAAGGCCATTCCAGTTATTGAAAAGTAGTAGCTTGGACAGATATCTAATACCACTTACCACCAGCTACCTTTAGGACCCTGAGAACTCCTGGCTGGTTTAACCGAAGCGAGGTATTAAATTTTCAGAGTCTGGCGCCATTTTCAAATTGCATTGATAGTGCTCGCGGAACCCATTTCCAGCGGGAGCCCCCCACCACTACCACACACCGCGTGGCACCCGGACCCCTAACGCTGCCCCACGGAATCTAGACAGGTGCGAATGCACTGACCTGACCAGCTCATCCGGAACCAGGACTCCGTTTTTACAACGTCACATCAGGGTAAAACACTAATTCCTGTAGCCTAACTCTAACCAGGATAATCTAGCAGCATATGCTGCAAGAACTAATTAAAGGCCATTCCAGTTATTGAAAAGTAGTAGCTTGGACAGATATCTAATACCACTTACCACCAGCTACCTTTAGGACCCTGAGAACTCCTGGCTGGTTTAACCGAAGAGAGGTATTAAATTTTCAGAGTCTGGCGCCATTTTCAAATTGCATTGATAGTGCTCGCGGAACCCATTTCCAGCGGTAAGGTCACCCTGCCTACGATTCTACTTTTAATGCTTTTACCTATATCTACAGCACTGTGAAATTAAATAAAACAGCATTACAATGTTAGCGCCCGCTAGGAATGTACTGTAGTAGATTGCCTGCTCGGAATGTATAGCTATCAACATAGCTGTAAGTATTTCAAGTTGTATAGGAAAGTAGGCGAGGCTCACGTATTATTGTGTTAGGTTGCTTGGAAGTACGCTGGCAAACTATAAGCTTAGTTCTTTAGCTGTTTTCTGGCACACTAAGGCAGGAATAGGGGCCTTATAAGTCTACTGTTCTATTATTAGTGTGTAACTATTTTAAAAAAGGAATGTGTCGAACTTGTTTTGAATTGTTTTGCCGTGTACATGTCTAGGGAAACTCTTCATGTGATTGTTATCAGTTTGCTCTTGCACAACTTGCGAAGTGGGTGCTTTTGTTGGCTCTAGAATTCTGACGGGGATTTTCCCTGGTTGTTGTTGGCTTCTAAACCACAGGAGATTTGTTTAGCTGCTGTACTACCTCTGAAGACCAACCTTACTTAAGCGACCTAGTCGCAAATGGAGTCTGTGCGTATCTACCTATATGTTATTAACTGACTGACTAGTATAAGATTGTTGCTTCAGTGTACATGTTTAATATATTTAGCGACAGTTACTTAAGTGTGTAAATGCTCCTTGTTTCTGTTAACTATTGTATTCACTACATAATCACTAAGCTGTATTCTCTCCTTGCTTAACTATGTCTCTTACTACTGTTTAATCCTAGGGAGCCCCCCACCACTACCACACACCGCGTGGCACCCGGACCCCTAACGCTGCCCCACGGAATCTAGACAGGTTCGAATGCACTGACCTGACCAGCTCATCCGGAACCAGGACTCCGTTTTTACAACGTCACATCAGGGTAAAACACTAATTCCTGTAGCCTAACTCTAACCAGGATAATCTAGCAGCATATGCTGCAAGAACTAATTAAAGGCCATTCCAGTTATTGAAAAGTAGTAGCTTGGACAGATATCGAATACCACTTACCACCAGCTACCTTTAGGACCCTGAGAACTCCTGGCTGGTTATTCCCCGCTCCGCTTCGCTCGGGCTTGCTCCGCTCCCCACCCTGCCCCCATATCCCACCCGCCCCAGAGTACCACTAAATTAATTCAGTCAGATAGCCCCTCCCACCACCTTCTACCTATTACCAACTGCCCCCAATTTGTTATCACCCCTCCCATACTCTCAGCTTTACTCTCTCACCTAGTTAAGTTTTCTACTCCTACCATCCTCACTTCCTTCTCCTTGGGTCATAATGGCCAAACTCACATTTAGCTTAACTCCTCTCTTGTCAATTTTCCTACTTATTCCCTACTACTCAACGATATATGAAAACCTTACTCTAATGGAATACTCCTCCCCAAAGGCACACACTTCTAACTACCCAATCCCATCCTCCCTAGTTATCTGTACTTCCCCACACCTTGACAACAGGACTAGCTTCAAAATGGTGCATCTTACCCTCTACCACCCTAAGATTTCAACAAACAGAGACTATCTCAAACTGCTCAGTAAACTTCAGAGATTCTTAGACCACATAAAAAAAAGTATTATCACCTATGGGGATATCCACCCTAACCCAGGTCCTACCAAGATCCCGGACTCTAACATCCCTAAACCCATAGGTTCCCTTCTAATTCTCCATCTCAACTTAAGAAGCTTGAATAACAAAGTGCACTATCTTCATGCTATCCTAGCTAGCCACTCCCTGATATTATGTGTCTATCGGAAACTTGGTTAAAACCCTCCACTAAGGACGAAGAGATCATCCCACCTGGGTATAATATCCACAGGCTAGACAGGGGTAACAAAAGGGGGGGCATAGCCGTTATGTACAGGAACACGATGAATGTCACAATGTTTTCTATACAACCCCCCAAAACCTCTAATATTGAACTAATGGCTCTAAAGCTCTGCTTTAACACCCAAAAATCAATAAATCTTATTGTTATGTATATTCCGCCAGGAAAGAACACTGAAAAATTAGAACAAACTCTTAGCTGGCTAACAACAAATTACCCTCAAGAAACCATAGTACTTGGGGATTTTAATATTGACTGGTCTCTCTGCACGGCAAAAAGTAACCCCCTTCCAATCAACCTACATGGCTTCACCCAAAACATTGCATCTCCAACTAGAACAGGAAATGCTCAACAAAAAGAAAGCACCATTGACTGGATACTTACCAATAAGGATCCAAAAAACTATACATCTGGAACCCTTCCTAATGACCTTAGCGACCACCTAATCACCTATATTATCAAACACAGAAGCCCTACAACTAGCCCTCCTCTATATAGATCTGTAAGAAATAAGAAGAAATTTAACGAACAACATTTTCTTGCTGAACTTAAATCCTGTCACTGGTCGTGCCTCAAAACCCTACCCCTACAGGAGAGTGTTACATACTTCAACAATACTTTCCTCAGCATACTAGACCGTCACGCTCCCATTCGGAAAATTAGAACTAAAGAACGTATAGCACCTTGGCTAACCAGGGAGACTAAAACCAAAATTAAACTCCGTGATCAGGCTTGGGACCAGTGGAGAGCTACCAAAACTCCTCTGGACCGCATTAAATTCCAACAACTCAGAAACTCGACTAAAACAGCCATCGTCCAAGACAAAAAAGAGTATTACTGCCAACTCCAGGTCAAACACCAGAATAACCCAAAAAAGTTCTGGGCCGGATTTAATAACCTCCTCCATCCTGGCAAATCTACCACCCCCACCCCTGAGAAACTCATAGGGAAAAATCCTGTAGAAATTGCCAACGCCTTTAACTCCTTTCTCACGGATACCATACAGTCCCTAGCCGCCCAGATTACTAACACCTCCTCTCCACCCAAGTACGCTTCCGACTCAACTCCATCCTCCTTTAAACTCGAACCTGTTCCTACCCAGTACATCCGCTCTCTTTTAAAAAAACTAAAACCAACCACCTTAGCGGCAGATCACCTTCCAGCGGAATACCTTCAGATAGTGTCAGATGTTATCTCCTATCCCGTATCTATCTTGATCAATAGATCCATAAAAGAATCCATAATCCCATCTATTTGGAAAATCTCATATATCATCCCTCTCCACAAAGGTGGTCCCTCCACGGAAACTTCAAACTACAGACCGATAGCAATCTTGTCCCCACTAGCTAAAATCATGGAGAGGTGTGTCTACAGACAACTTATGAACTACCTTACCCTCAATAGTCTCCTGTCTAATTCCCAACATGGGTTTCGCCCCCATCACAGTACCACCACTGCTCTCATCTCCTTTACTGACTCAATTAATAATAACCGCAACAATAAACTCATCTCCTCTGCTCTCTTTCTGGACCTATCGAAAGCTTTCGACATGGTCAACCACCAACTACTGCTCCAAACGCTGGAAGGCTTTCATCTAGACAACCCAGCCCTAAATTGGTTTAAAGCCTACCTCACTGGTAGGCAACAGGCTGTACAATGGCAAGACAGGCTATCTGACCTACTACCTAATACCATTGGTGTCCCCCAGGGCTCTATATTAGGTCCCCTCCTATTCTCAGTCTTCATCAACAATCTTCACCTAGCTATACCCGAAGCCACCTGCATTCAATATGCAGATGACTCCAACCTGATCTGCTCTGACATCTCTCTCTCACAACTACAAATAAAGACCCAAAACTGTTTCACGAAAATTGAAAACTGGTTCACTGAATTGAAACTACTACTAAATCCTGCAAAAACCAAGATGCTACTATTTTTCCATCAGTAGCTACTCCCCTAGGTAATGATCCTCTTTTTCCTAATAGTCTCTCATTCCATGTAAAATCCACCAACGGGACCATCATAGACCCTGTTCCCAACACTAAACTATTAGGAGTAACAATTGACCACAAGTTGAAATTTGACACTCACATTAGCAATACCATCAGGACAGTCAATAAAAAACTTGGGTCAATGTATCGTATTAGGTATTTCTTAACTCCTCACACCAAACTTACCATTGCTCGAACTCATCTTCTCTCTACCCTCATGTACTCCCTATCCTATCTTTCCTCAATAAGCGTGAACTCAACATGCTCACCGTCGCCTATAATCACATAGCAAGATTTGTAACAGGAACCCCATACCGTACCCATCATTGCCTTAACCTAAAGAAACTTGGCTGGCTTGAACTGCCCAATCTTCTCAAATTCACTCAACTTACGGAAGTATTTAAAATAATTAACCAGCCTGACAGAGTCCCTGCTCTGGCCAAAGTATTTCCACCCTATTCAAACCTGAATTTCCTCCGTTCAGTGCATAGTGTTCAAATTAAAACCATCATATCCAAGAACTCTGGCGGGGATGCCATCTATGCCAACTCCATAGGGAAAACCTGGAACGCACTTCCCAACAATTTAAGATGCATAACCTCGCTTAACGTCTTCAAAATTAACCTCGGCCAATTTCTGAAATCACACTGGTTATGCCCTTGCCCTAAACCAGACTAAACCTAGCCAACAACCACTTCGCTAGACTCTTTAATCCATGGTAGATTAGTTGACTATCATCCCCTCATCTAGTATCTCCTCCCCACCTCACCTCCACCGTGAAGGAATTGTGAATTAATTACTAGTTGTTATTGTTGTTCTCATTTATATATATGTTAAAAATGTTTTTTCTGTTCTCAACCTGTATTTATCTCCTTAGAATATTATGTATGTTGGTTACTTTCTTAGCATATTGTAGTGGAGCTTTTCTCCCCGGGCCTCTGCTGAAAATGGACATGTATCCAGCTAGACCAGCCCGGTCAACAAATGTAAAATAAATAAATAAAATAAAATTTTAATTGATAAGAAGGATTGTTGCATAAGCTCTTGGAGTTAGAGAGACATTTGCCATAGCAGATTAGGGTCGAGTCATCAGATTACTGAAGTAGGTTGCAATTTTTGTAGCACTGTAAAGGTCACAGATGAATATGCTGAAAACTACGGGGTCCAGTATAGATATTAGTGGGATATCAACAGTTACTGGCATGAAGGTATGTTTCCATTTCACTGTTTGTGCAATACTTGAGAGGTAGTGAAGAGTTGGTGAGCCCTAAGACTGAGAGTTTATACAAGACTCAGCATCAAAAGTTTCTGATAAGTCTAAGATTATGGTGGAAACTAAGCTTATGGCATTTCTATGGGTGCTAATAGTATTAACAAAATTCAGCAAAGCAGTAGTTGTGCTGTTATGAGGATGGATACCATGGCTGGATTGGAGATACAAGCTGGTTAATATATTAGATTGTTGAGAAGTTGCATATGGATACATTTTTCTAATATTTTGATAGAGATAAAATGGCAATTGGTATATAGTTTGAAAAAAGTGCATTGATTACACCCTTGTGCAATGGAATAATGAATGATTTTTTTCCATAATGAGAGGAGTTTACTTTCAGATATAGATTGATTTATCAGAACTGAAACTGGATATGCAATAGCTAAGCTACTATTTTAAAATATCCACCAGATAGATTGTCAGGGGCAGTTGCAGTAGGCTTTAATCTTTTAGACATATTTTTGGATGGCATTTGTGGAAACTGGTTGGAAGGAAAACTGTTGAAGGAGGTTATTTGGTTGAGTCGGGACATCTAGAGCTTGATTGGTCTCCTAGTTTCATAGCTGTTTACTAGGCTAATGACCACAAGGTCCTTTTTAAGCCCAGCCATGCATCCCAAATTTCTGACAAGTTCTGATATCCTTGACAAGTGTAGGCATGGGCCTAGAAGATGAACCATTTACAGGTTACCTGTTTACATTAGAGACATAAGTGCCAAACCAGGGATACATTTCCAGTTTCCCATCCAATTGTTGAAGTTGCACTTCAGTTGGGTTAGGGAGGAACTCTGCTTCACGTGGATGGGGAGCCTGTTTCATAGATGGAGTAGTCTCTGGGATACACACCTATCTCTCCAGCAGGTCCTATTTATATTACAGGCAAGGTTTAAGTCTCTAGAATGGGTAATTCTGGTACTGTTTGTTTTGTGGATATGTATGAGGTCCATTAGAGTGGGGTCTGACAATGCCCTATATATCAGTCATATATCTCCCCTCAGAATTGTGTAGGAGACAGAATACAGGGATAGGGCCTTGAAGTGGTCTGCATAGGACATTTTAGTTATGCCCTGTATTCTTTTAGTGAGGAACCTCTGTGGACATTCCAGTTGTTCGATATGCCTGGTTAGGTGCATATCAAAGGGGGCACTGTACTCAGTGATAGGTTTGATGAATGACGAATACAATGGAACAATGACATCCTTGGACTTAGATGCCTTACCTTTGATTATAAGTTGCCCAACATAGAATGATTTCCTCACCACTGTAGGCACATGATGATCAAAGGCTAGATTACTATCTATGTGTGCCCCTAAGTCCCTGACTACTGGGTCAGCTCTAAGGGGTGTGTTGTCAATACAATAGTTACCAGGGATGGATGACTTCCCAAAGGATACTATTATGCATTTCTTGGCATTTAGTTTTAGTCCATGGCTCTGACACCAGTTGTTTGTCTGTGTCAGCCCCTCCTGGAGAACATCTGTGTGAGTGTGAGATTCAATGCCGGTTCCTAATTTGCAATCATCTGCAAATTTAGTCAGCCGGAGACCACTGACATTGGCTTTGACTTTTGAGAAGTAAATGCCAAAAAGGAGAGGTCCTGAGGGACTCCACTTGTAACTGGCCTCTTTGTAGAAGTGGATTCCCCAGTTCTAACTTTCTGGGTCCTGGCTGTGAGCCAGTTGGCTATCCACCGGCTGACATATGGGTTTGTACCTAACCTCTTGAGTTTGTCAACAATGCCCGAGTGGGGTATTGTGTCAAATGCCTTGGCCAGGTGAAGGTAGGCAGTTTGAATGATTTTGCCCTCATCCATTGCTTTGGTGAACTTCTCAAAGAAGTTCACCAGGTTGAGTAGGCATGATCTTCCCTTGACAAAACCAAACTTGGTTGGGTCCAGTGTCTGGAGGTCTACTATATCTCTATTGATCATCTCCATGATAATTATTTACATGGCTTTACATATAAGACTAGTGAGACTTATGGGTCTGTAGTTTCCAGGGTCTGTAGATGGAAAACCTTTGTGCAGAGGGGAGACTGTTGCTTTTCTCCATTCATGAGGCACAAAGCCTGTCTGCTGGCTGCAGTTAAATAGTAATTCCAGAGACCCTGATAGGTCATGTTTTATGCTATTTAGTAGGCATCCTGGGACATTGTCAGGGCTCATTGATGCAGTGTTTTTGATTTTAGAGAGCATTAAGGACCTGTTGCATAGTGATAGTAGTGGGAGTTATATTTGATGATATTTCCTAAGGGAAGGTTGAAGGGGAGAGAGAAGTAAAGTTGGAGCTGAATTTATCAGACAGAAGGTTTCCTATAACGTCCGGCTCAGTGTAGGTGGCTCCATTTTCAATGAGCTCTGCACACAACTGTGTACTGCCTTTGAGGTTGCGGACATAGCTAAAGGGTGCTTTGTGGTTGTCCTTGGCCTGGGAGGCCAAACTTACCTCAAATTTGGCTTTGGTAGACTTTATTTGTCTTCTGAGTTGTTTTAGTTTTATGAGATTGTTTGTAGCCTGCTGGGTGCTGCACTTCCTAATTTTTGCCATGATTTTCTTCCTCTTGTTATACATTCGATTTATTTTGTGATTCCACCACGGTGGCTTGTTTTTTGAGTGAGGTCTGTACTTTTTCCTGGTGGGTACAGCTGCCTCTATGCAGCTATTAACATGCTTGTACAGAGTTTCTGTGAACAGTTCTGCATAGGGTTTATGGGGATTTGAAATTTTGCCAGGTTCTCACTTAATAGCCGGAAGTTAGCCTTAGAATAGTTCCTAAATATTCCTGGTTTAGCTGGGGGCCCAGGTTTTATTTTTACTTCAAAGTAGGCCATTTTGTGGTCTGAGCTTACCAGGGAAGGCATTACAGTAGGGGGGGTGTGCAGCAGTCTCCTATATTAGTGAGGACCAGATCCAGTATGGTTGGACTCCTGGTTGGTGTATTGACTATCTGGTTCAGGGAGTTTGTGTTTACAAAATCCAGGAATCTCTGTGCATGTACGTTTGATGTTGTATAGGATTCCCAGTTAATAGTGGGGTAATTAAACTCACCCATGAACATGGTATTGGGTTGGATGGTTAGTGTTTCTAATAAGTTTAAATACATGGTATGGGTTTCCTGGGTCATAGAGGGGGATCTATAGCTTGCAAGGAAGTGGTACTGGATTTTACCCATAGTGATTTGAACATGGACCAGCACAACTGCAATGTCCTGCTTGACCAGCTTTGAAGTACATTTATTTTTGATGTAAATAGAGACACCTCCACCTTTAGACCATGCCTATGAACTAACTGGTCTAAATGTGTGGAAGGCATTATAACCTTGCACTGCTGATGTGCTCTCTGTGGCTTTAAACCACATCTCAGTGACTGCACAGACATCAGTATTCTCTAGGGTAAAGAGAGCTTTTAGGGAGTGAAGTTTTTTGTTTAGGCTCCTAGCATTGAGCAATAATGCCTTTAGATTTTCTTGGTTTTGATTTGCTATGTCAGAAGTACTCAGTTTGGCATTGCCTAAAAAATGCATTATGGAGGAAGACAATGTTTTAGCTAATATTCGAAAACCTAGATGGGAGAGGTACAGACCATCCCTGGCAAAGCAGTCTGTTGACCATCTCCTTCCATGCTGACAAATATTGCACTCCCTTAGAATGACACCAGAAACTATGTCAATTATTAAAGTCAGTCATCTTTTGTTTGTATTGTGGCATCATCCTTGGAGAAGGTAAAATGCTGCTCAATGCTAGTCTCATATCTGCCTGAGACACATATTCCGAGAGTTCTATGATGTCTCTCTTCATACAGTCTAGTGAGGTAAGTCTCAGGTCATTTACTCCCACATGTACTATGACTGAGTCATATTGGTAATTGCGGTCCAATGACTAGAGCCATGTGTAATGGGGAGGATCCTAGCCACTGATAAGCAACTGATCATAATTTTCTCCTTACTCAGCCTGGTGAGAGGGACATCAGTGTGTCTCATGACGGAGTCTCTAATGTCTAGAATGTTGTGTGGTGACTTGCCTTGCCTTATGGGCTTAGACATAGAGGCTCAATGAGATGTAGCTCTATGTGTTGATGTGGGTGTTGTTTTGAAACAGCACATTTGAGGCTGCTGAGAGTATTTCTTATGTGTACTTTGTCTAGGAACTCTTTGTGGTTTAGGATGGTTACATGTAAGTGCCTCAACATATGTGGGTCTACATGTCTGCTTTGAATTGTGTGTGATGGGTACACATGTGTACTACTGACAACCTTACTGACATTAGGAATACGTTTATGTGAGAGCTTTGCCTCCAGTGACATTATCTAAATACATCTCTCACATACCATATCAGTTTGTTTGAGAATTAACTGATTGTTAGTAAACATGAGGGAATTTCTACATTGCCTCAGAATGCCCATATCCACCAAGCTGGTAATGGAGACAGTAGGAAAGTTCATATCATGGCAACAGACCCTTTTTTAGTGATTAGACTGAGTGAGAATATCAGTCACTGTTAGGAGTATCCAGTTTGCAATTATGTGGACAGTGCCTGTAACTGCAAACTAGTTGTCCTGTGTGCAACTAGATACTGGAGAAATTTCAATTGTGTTTTTACAGGAAAAATGTCAGTCAAGGTGTCTGAGTCTGTACAGAACACTGCCAAACACTTGAGGGGAAACTAATATGTAGATCCTGAAAATTTAAGGATGAAGTATTTAGGCAGACATTCTGAAGTTAGAAACAAATCAAGCAGTACTTACTGAAAACAAAGAATTAGCTTGTCAAGAATTATGAAAAGAGGGGAGTCGCATGAATGGCTACTGCCTAGCTACTACTAATGCTGCTCTCACCACAGCTTCACTCTGTTGGGATACAATGCTCCTTTGCTTCTTCTTTCACCTGATGCAAAATGTTAGCATCAATCCCAAGAACAGAAGCAGACCACAGCCTGTTTGGTGATCCACAATCTTGTCCCAGATGAAGCTTGTAGCCTTTTTCTGGTAGAAGCCTCAAATAACAACCAGACCAATCGGGTATGTTAAGCATAGACACTCACTCTCCAACCAGAAACAGTCAGGAATCAATGCACTCTGCTCCTATTCTCACCAGGATCAGAATATAAGCACAGGTTCCAAGCTGTCACCTAGAAAGCAGTTATTAGGCTTGCTGGTGATCAGCATTCTCTAGGAAATAATGCCACTGTACTCCTTCTCTCACCAGGAGAAAACAGAAACACTAATCCCAAGATGACTACTGAGAGGCAGAATGTGGGTTCTCCAATAACTGGTGGTCTTGCAATAGATGCTTAAAGGTAAGATGAAAACAATGTTTTATCCTAAACACTGCAGTGTGCACTAAGCAGTTAGATATGAAAGCGGGTAACTTAGGTTTCAGCTGTCTATAAAGTTAAGTTTTAGTGGAGAGATGCTATTTTTAAAAGAGCAAGATAGATTGAAAGGGGGTGGGCACTTTTGTATTCTGGTACTATGGAATACAGTAGGATGGCCAATAAATTTAAATAGTTGAAGGGGAGTGATTTCACAAAATGATAATTTTGTGCTTACTCACACCAGCCAGTATAAGGAGAGAGAAAACAAGATATATGGTCAAATTAACATAAGGGGCAGGCAGCTAGAAAGACAGTGGTGTTTAAGAACACAGCAGTAACACGGTCGGAGGGTTAACAAAAATTCTGTCTAACTCACAAGAGACAGAGCTGTGGTCTCTTTTCAAGTTTTAATATGCAGTTAAAAGCAGAATACAAGTAAAACACAGTGTAAAGAAAACAAATCACAGTATACAAAATAGAAAAGGTAATACAAAATACAAGGAAAAAAGCAAACTAACCTTTCCCTCACAGCAAGCTGTGGCAGAATCAGGGTGAGCCTTTCCAGTAAAGCTCTGAAAGGTTTTATTTTACCCCTCAAATAGAAGGTTTAGTTCCTAGCTCCACCCGCTCAGTTCACAGATGATTAATCTTAACTGACCTCCTTGGTTAATGACTGTTTTGTGTGTATAAAGTGGGTACTGAATTGTTGGCTATGGCATCATTTTGTTTCTGTTTATTTGGTTTTGGCTGTTTAGCTTGTCCTGGTCTTAACAGTTTATTGACTGAAGCCAAAAACAGTTTTGGATTATTAGTGTCTATGTTTTGTCTGGATGACTAACAGATTTTCTTACGTTTGGTGATAAGTTGTTTTGTCAGGTTTCCTAATTGTCAACATGGTAGTAAAGTAGGAACTTTTTTATTTTTGGTGCAGACCTTCCATACTTTGTCTCTTTGTTTCATGAGTTGTTTAATAGCTAAGGATAGCCAAGGGGTAAAATTGTCTTTGACTCTCTTTATTCCAAGAAAGGCTACTGTGTTTAGAACACCTATGAAGTTATTACTGAACACAGATACAGCATTATCTATTGGGAACATCTTTAGTGACTCCCAGTTAAGGAAACGTAATGTATTAATAACAGTGTCTTCATGAAAAGTTGTAAGGTATAATTACTAGATTGTAATGATGTGTTTTGAAGCTGTTGCTTTAGTATTTTATTGTGTAGACTGGTAATTAATCACTTAAGCTGTCTGACAGAGTTTAAGCTGATGATATTTTATTTGGAGAGGATGTTAGGATCCAGAAGAGGGATGACTGTCTAGTTGTGACTTTGTTATATCCAGTTGGTGTGGTTATACGTTTGGTGAACTTGTACAGATGTAGAGTACTGGTTGCATTTTCAGATTGTATGGTTTGCCGATCTATATTTACATCACCCAATATTATGGTGTCATGAGGGATTTTTGAGGAGCCCCAACAGAGAATTTCTTTTAGAGTTATAACATTGTTACCTGTGGGTATGTATATACCCATGACTGTGATTGTCTTGTAAGTGTTTAGTTTTAGCATATTTAGTAGGATTTCTGAGTTAGAGAAGGTTGGCAGGATATGGGGGAGCTATCTAGTGGGGTTTTGTCGAAAATAGTGACACCTCCAGCTATTTTGTTGACTCTGTCTAATTTGATAAGTTATAGCCTAGCAGGGCAATTACTTAATTTTTTTGTTTACTGGCAGAACCAGGTTTCTGTGGCAACTAAGACCTCTGGAGTGTGAGGTGCTATCCATGCCTGCACTTCAGGGAATTTTTTATAAGTGCTTTGTAGCAATGCTATACAAGAAGGCCAGGATGGGACTGTGTGTGAGATGGTAGCGATGAAGGAATTGATGGAGATATGTTGTCTGGTGCTCAAATATGCTGAGTTGGGCTTATGTTTGGGTGGCTATCACATGTTAGTTTTATGGTTATGGAGGTACGATTGTATGGATAGAGGCCTTTTTGCTTGAGTTTCTCTTTAGTGCCTAATTTGTGAGTAAATGGCTATTGTTTTAATAATTATACTTGAACAGTAGGACATGTTGTTGTTGTTTTTGTCTTTCAGCTTTTCCCGGTTAGGGGTCGCCATAAAGGAACTCCGGTGCCAGCTCGACGTTCAACCCTCAATGAAGGCAAGCCCATTTACGCATGTCCTTCGAACGCCCATCCAACCACAGGGAGGACATGCAGACTCCACACAGAAGGCACTCCCCACACTCCAGCCAAAAATCGCATGGGAAAACATCTTGCTAAGAGGCAACAACGCTACCGCTGCACCACAGTGGAGTAGGACATATGAGTACAGATATAGACAGTGTGTGATTGGGAGAAGAGTTTCAGTAGTATTTGCTTGGAGGATGCAATATAAGAGTTTTGTTAGAATTGTTAAGGTAATGGATGCCATTAATTTGTAAAGTATTAAAGTAGGAGAATAGGCACTTGCATGTGGGATATTTCAGAAGCATGTTTCCCCTAAAATAAGAAACAGAGGAGTTTGAATGATGAAGGACAAGGATGTAGTTAAGAGAGTGTCTGAATGTGGAGGGTAGAAGCCCATACCCAGGACGGCAGACTATATTCTCTTTATGCTCTTGGAGACAGGTTGAACTTTATACACTAGTTATCGAAATACGCTTCAGTGCACTTTCTTGTTATTGCTCTATCCTTGTTTGACTATGGTGAAATTAAAGAGAGAGTGATTACAGTTCACCTTCACAATTGGTGCAAAGTGCCTGTTAGCTTCCATGCTGGCAACCATATGAAATACCACTGTATTACTGTATTAATGTGTAAAGCAGCTCTCCCTTATTTCCCCACATACACAGTAACAGATGCTAAGCTAAGTGTCTACATTTGCAATGCACTTTCCATTGGGCTACCATGAGATGATACAAGATCTTAAAGGCTGTCGAGGAAACAACCATGTCACAAGACCCACACTCCATGTTCCTAAGCACCCAGGAGAATATTAAGGTCCAACCTAACACTCATACTGGGCGACTTCAACTTTGTTGTTGTGTCTTTCGGCTTTTCCCGGTTAGGGGTCGCCACAGCGGAACTCTGGTCTGCTAATGACTGGTAGTTGATTTTTACGTGCCGAGTTACCAGCCCTGACGCACAACCTTCAATGAAGGTGTGCCCATTCATGCATGTCTCCATGCAGAAGATGCTCTAACTGAGAATTGAACAGGACAGCGTCTTACTGTGAGGCGACAACGCTACCGCAGCACCACCACCGCGGACACTGGGCGACTTCAACTACCCCTCCATTAACTGGGAAAACTACTCATGTACCAATACACTTGCCCGACATTTCCTGAAATTCATTAATTCCAATGCACTGGACCAGCTCGTTCTTACCCCCACTAGAGGTAGCAACATCCTTGACCTGGTCATTACTAACATGGGTGATCATTGCTCTACACCAATAGTCAACTCCTCCCTGGTTAGAGCCGACCACAAACTAATCACCTTGGAAATCCACATCCCTCCCACCCCCACCGCAAAGGTAACCACCATGAAAAACTTCTTCAAAGCTAACTTTGGGCTCCTAAAAACAGAGGTGGCTAACTTCACTGCACCCATGCAAATGCAGATCAGTTGCATGACCACCGAATCATACACCAATGCACTGTATGAACATGTACACAAATGCATGGATCTCGCTATACCCAATAGAACCAGGATGCTCTCCTCCAAAAAAAGGAAGCCAATCTGGTTGTCCCCTACCATAAACAAACTCTACAACAAAAGGAGGAAACTGATGCGGAATAAGGTGAAGTCCCAAGACTGGAAAAACTCCCTTATCAGCCTCGATAAAAAGTTGAGATCCCTCATCAAATCCTCTAAGGCTAGTTATGAAAACAGAATTGCAGCAGATAGTAAAGACAACCACAAAGCATTCTATAGTTATGTAAAAAATCTCCACAGCAATACCCAGATTTGCTCTGAGCTACTGCACAATGGTACCTCCAATACTAAGCCAACAGATTCTACCAATACACTGGCCAACAGATTCAGTGCTAACTTTACCCCTCTCTCCCCCTCTAAGGGACCAGTCACAATACCAGTAGATTGCCAGGCATCCAGTATTACTGCTGCACAGGTTAAAACAGCACTGTTGAAGGCCAAGAATACAGCTTATATGGGACCTGACAATATCCCTGGCTGTGTTCTACATGAACTACCGAGTGAACTGGCACCTCACCTGTGTGCCCTGTTCATTCACAGCCTCACTTCAGGCTTTGCCCCTACTGAACAATGCACTGCTACAGTCATCCCTCTCCACAAAGGAGGCGTGACTACAGACACTGAGAACTATCGCCCCATTAGCCTGACGAGTGTGATATAAAAAGCTATGGAAAGCATCATAATGGACCTAATAAACAAGGATACAGGGAATCTCCAAACTCTGGATCCCACAGAGTTTGGTTTTGTGAAGGGTACATCATACCTGCTCAACTTGGTCAACTTCTTTGAGTCAGTCACTAGAGCTGTGGAAGAAGGCAAGGTGGTTCATACAGCCTACCTTGATCTGGCTGCCAAGGCCTTTGAAACCATTCCCCACTCAGGAATCAATGAAAAACTCACTAAGCTTGGCATCAACCCCTACATCACTAGATGGGTTGCAAACTGGCTCACAGGTAGAACTCACAGTGTGAAAGTAGCTGACTCCAAGTCAGACTGCTGACCAGTCAGAAGTGGAGTCCCACAGGGTTCACTCCTGGGTCCTCTCCTGTTTGGTATCTACTTCTCTGAAGTCCAGGCCAACACAAAGGGACTCTGGCTGTCAAAGATCACAGATGATTGCAAGTTGGGAGCTATTATTAACTCCCCAAGTGATGTTGACATCCTACAGAAAGGCCTCACTGAGACCAATGACTGGTGTCAGAACCATGGCCTTAAGCTCAATGCCAAAAAATGTGTCGTCATCACTTTTGGGAAAAGCCCAGTTCCTATAAATTACCACATTGATGATAGTCCACTGAACACAGAAGGCGTTATAAGAGATCTGGGCGCACAGGTTGACAGCAACCTCTCTTTTGACCACCACATTGCCACTGTGGTCAGAAAGTCCTCTTATGTGTCACATCTCATTACTAAGGGTTTTGCATCCAGGAATAAAGAGATCATTGTCTCCTTCTACTCTTCCCTCATTAGCAATTTGCAAAATTTATGACATGGGCTCGGAAAAAATAGTAAACTGTCTGGTTAATAGCAATGAGTAAAATATGTTTACTGAACACTTGAGACAACCCCTCCTCCCTTGCTAAAAGAGACAAATTGATTGCATATAATAAGTATTCCATTTTTTAACAGCAGTACAGATGCTAAGCTAAGTGTCTAGATTTGCAATGCACTTTCCATTGGGCTATCATGAGGTGCTACAAGATCTTAAAGACTGTCGAGGAAAGATCTGTGCCTCACCAACCACTCCATTTGCAGCTTTTCTCTCTGGACCTCTGCTGAAAATGGGCTTCTACTCATTCGGACTTTCACAGTAGTCCATGATCTTCTATACTTCCGCAAGTCTAATAACTTAGCAAGCACTACAGCCAGGGGCTTAAATATTCACTAGCAGATAAACAGAACATGATACAAAGCTAGATTCATTATGGAGTGCCTCACTTATACTTGTAACAGGCTGCCCCTTCAGATTAAGCAGTGTGATATATTATCACCTTTCAAACATAAGGTAGATGACTGAATGGGTACTCTCATTCCAAAAACATGGACCACATGCTGTGAAGGAGGTGGTAGGAAGAATTAAAACTGGCCTAGCCACCCTACAGAAAGGGTCTACAGCCTGATTGTGGATACTGGCAAGACGTTGATGGTCACAAGAATAACACTGCATTGAAACTACTACTAATCTTAAGAATCACACATCACAGCACCAGAACTGGACACTATAATCAGACCAATAGGTCATGCCTCAACAAGTGTTAGCGTTTACATGTAGAAGCAAAAGTATTAGGCATGTGCATGTGTGTGTGTGTGAGAGAGAGAGAGAGAGAGAGAGACAGCATATACACGTGTCTATATATCTATATCTATATATATATATATATATATATATATATATATATATATATATGAAGTGACATTAGGTTGAACAGGTTTTAGGATGGGTAAAATAGACACTGCACAGGTAGGCAACTGCACTGCTGTATTAGCGCAAAAAGGCCACATGTATCTGGGATATGGTCTAAGTATATTGTAGAATGAGGGGCTTATCACAAGTGTTACTTTTTATGTCATGTTTCTTGATCTAAGAAATTACAGAACAGCAGGGATAGGGACTGTGTCCTTTCCCCGCTGTTCTGTGATCTCAGAGTTGTTTATATAATACAGTCCACCCAACCAGATGAGTGCAGACAGCTTGCCCCCATGAAAAAAAAACTGATATATGGTTTATTTTCTGTTTATTACATTGCTTAAGAAGGTTGTATTTCTTTATTTATGGTATGTTCTTCTGTGCATGAAGAGCAAAGTGAAGTCACTAAATGCAGTCCATCATCCATGATACAAACACACACACACACACACACACACATACACACACACTCAAATTCAATGGGTTAGAATATTACAGTTTATACACATTTCTCAAAACAGAGCAAGGGGATTTCCAAAATAAAACCAAGCTTGAATTTGCATGTCCATCTTCCATTATCCAAAGCTACTGAGTCACATCCAACTCAACAACATAACCACCCACAGAGTTTGCTAGGTAAATAATGAATGGAAGGGACCTCAAGATCTTTCTTCTGTATCACACACACACACACACACACACACACACACACACACACACACACACACACACACACACACACTTGTGTAATTTAGAGTCACCAATTCAGCTACCACATTTTTGGGATTTAAGAGGAAACTGGGATACCTGTTGAAAACCCGTACAATTACAGGAAGGGGGTACACACATTGTGCAAAAGGGACCCTAGCCAAGAACTGAACTAGACAACTTGTTGCTGTTAGGTGACAATGCTACTTACTGTATCACTGTGCCACCCACATTTTCATTAGGCACAATCTAATCCATTGTTGTTACCTCAAAGGTTATCTAGAAGGAGAAATGGATTAAGACATGATTATAATGGGTAAAACAGCTGTATATTAACAGGGGTCTCATCATAAAATGCCTTCACTACACTGCTTCAAGTACCTAAGGCAGGAGTCAGCATATATTGGCTGATGATACAAAAGCTCCCCAGTGAATGTTATAACAGGCCTCAAAAGACACATGGGAGAGGGGGGAGATGCCAGCAAAAGTGCCATAAGACCTCTGAACAAGTAAAGGATAAATCCTACAGACTGCTAAGAGGTGACCTGTAACTGGCACACAATGTATCCTCTGACCAAATACTGATGTATTTACTGCACTTCAGTAAGTCAAATGCACCAGAAATACTCAAGTATATGGATTTAAATCTCTTCTGCAATGTCAACAGACTGGTTTGGAGAGACAGGTATATCTCACAGAGGATATGGATGCTCTGGAACAGACTCTCCATCTATGTATAATTGTCCATATTCAAGTGCAACTTGGTTCTATAGATCGGTATTAGAAAATTTGCCTCAGTACTGCCCCTTGAACTACTAATGGACAGAGGCAGCTCCTAAATGCTTTATCCGATACATGGGTTCCCTCACATTATCTATGGTTTGATCACAGTTATTTTCAATAGGGTTAATATATAATTATCAGCTATGGGATAAGTAAGGCCACTACACAGGACAGGTTAATTCAAGCCGCAAATGGGAAATTAGGTAGGATTAAAATGAACTGCAAGGGCGGCTAGCCTAGCACTTACCTATGTTCCTATGACTCTAAATAAGATGTATGGTATATTCCTACCACCATGGCTTGAGGATAAAGAAAAAGACTCAGACAAATGTTGTGCCACAATTACAGCTCTTTACTGTGAATCTTTACAATAATGACCAAGATTTTACTTACATCAAACAGGTAAGTTTGGGTAATTACATTGTGCTGCAAGGGCCAGTTCTTCACAATAGCTAATTAAATTCAGTTCAAACTTAAAGTAATGCTGGAAGAAGGGGGCTGGCATTAATGGAACCTAGGAATTCAACTGAAAAAGAAAGTCCTGATCAAGGGTAGTGGTTAATATCTCACTAAACATTTCAGTTCTTCATTTCTTCTTTTACTTCTTTAGTTGTAGTTCATTATTCAGATTATTGCTGCTCCTCTCTTTACTCTTTACATCATTTACATCATAAAAATCTAAATTCAAAGTTAATTTTCAGTAAGCCTCCTTCTATATGCAGAACCACTTTACCGATCCCGCTCTTGCAAGGCTGCACTGCAACTCATACCTGATGAAGTTGTGTCAGTATTCTTAGCCTCTTCTATTAAGTACCAAGTTCTTTGCATACCCAGAACCAACCACTACTCCCAAATGTTTGATAAGCACTAAGCAATACTTAAAATTATTAGCATTTGGCAACACCACCTGCAGTGACTTTTTTTTTTTTGGTTGGTGTATGCTTTGGTGATACTAACACTAAACCAGGTCCTCTTAAATTACTCTATGTCTTTCTCTACATTTGTGCAATTCTAGTTACTTGAAATCAACTACCTCTGTTTTTTCATAATTTGGTGATATGAATTAAAGAGCAGTACATATATTGCAGATCACACAGTGTAAAATAATGGGGCAGCACGTCATTCAGGAGAAATCTCAGCTGTTCTTTGCAGGATGTGTGGCACAGAAAAGCATATCTGGGGTGGAATATGTTAGTCTCCTATTTTAGATATTAAAGAAAAGCCTTACTCACTAGTGTAGAGTAGGCTGGGATGGATAATGATTATCCTGTGTATTTGATGCCTTGTATCTTGCTGGTGTCTAGATACCCCTTTCTTTCCTAGGTTGTTCCAGAGGGGCTGGGTTTCTAGAAAGCTGAACTCATCGGCCTATCTAGTGTTTAAAAAGACTGTATCCAAAGAGTCCTTAAACATCTTTAAAAAGATTGCATAGCCTGGTTATAGCTGAGAGAATGGATCTTTAGCTAGCTCCCATAGTTCGTTCTGGGTGCTATTGGTGATTGATGCCACATATGTTGATTGTTATCCCAACACCCAAGCACACCAAGTTGGACCCTCCTTTCTGGCTCTAAGAATAAAGGTTGAACTCACCAATCTCTGACCAATAGGAGGGTCCCAAACTGGTATGTACCTTCCTCCATTGTGTATAAAACCAAGTCAACCCTGACTGTAAAATGTTCATCTAAGCATTGCTCATTTGCCATTAAAGCTTTGAAATAAAAGACTGAGAATGGTGTTTTTCTTTACTCAACAGAAAACAGATCCCCAGACAACAAACTTAGGCTGGAATTTGTATGCTATTCATCTGAGCAGTCGTTATCAAGAATCCAAGGATACCCAGATTTGAGCTCAAATGCTCCACAAACAGCACACAGCACAGCTAGTATAATATTAACTATGGAAGCTGGCTAAAGATCCATTCTCCCAGCTATAACCAGGCTATGCAGTCTTTTTAAAGACTTTTAAAGACTCTTTGATACACAGGCCTATGAGGCCAACTTTCTAGAAACCCAGCCTCTCTGAAACAACTTGGGAAAGAAGTAGGATACAAGGCAGCAAATAGGTGGGAGAATCCTTATGTATCCCAGCCTACCCTACACTAGCAAGTAAGCCTCTTCTTAGATAGTTTCTACCTAAGTGATACCAGTCATCCAGGCATCTTTTACTCACCAGGTTATTCATTGCAATTACCTCGATTCATAGGATACAGTTGTAACAATTTAAAGTTAGGACAAATTAGCTAAGATTGTCTCATCATGGGTGATAATGATCCAGTTACTGAAAAAAATAGTCATACAATGTAGATCTACATATAGAAGGAGATCACACTAACAAAAAGGTTCCTGGATTTATAAGGTGACAAACCTTAGGAAAATGTGTGCCTGACTAATTAAAACCTACTAGGAAAAGGAAGGGGAAGGGGATCTTAGGCAAAACTGAAAAAAAGAAAACACTTTTTGTTTGCTTTACACTGCTGCTGCAGTCTGACAAGAATGAAAACCTGCAAATAATCTTCTTCAAATAAATATCTTTATTTTGCTTAAAATGTGTTAACCAGGAGGCTGGTCTGGTCTAAGGAACATTTTAACCACAATCAATGGCAGTGGCACTTTTTAAATCAACCTATATTCAGTTATGGTACAAAATACAGATACACAATAAAAATACAATATGCAACACAGGTAAGAGCATTTAACTTTTTAGGGATGAAAGCTGATGAAGAGTTATGTAATGTGCATTACTAAGCTGCAGTGATGTCACGTTTACTGTTGAGCGCTGCTCTATAATGCAGGTGCTTGGAATTTGTGCTGTTGGTGTGACACTGTTAAAGGTATAACAGAATAGCAGGAAGCAAAGTTAAAGAATAGGGTGGATATGATAAACAGGATGCAATAAAAGGGATGACAGAAGGTATACAACTAAATAGATGTAATGGGATATTTTAAGACATTGATATTTTGGAATAACATATACAAGGAATAAAATACAAAGGGGGAAGGTTTAACTAAAATGAGAGTGCTACTCTTTTGAGGAAATTAAAAAATCTACAATGTGCTTGTATAGTTATACAGAGGTAATTGGCTTTAATGAAGGCATGCAAACTTGTAATACTTCTTTTTGAAATCTGTCCTAAAATTCTGATCTCAGTTGGAGAATTCTCACTCTTCTATAGTAAGAGTTACCTTGGGTCCTTTAAGAGGAATAGTGTCTGGGGAAAATCTTGTGGTACTTTATAAATACATTTTTTCTCTCTGTGTTGCTCTTTGATATCTAAAGTAAATAAAGTCCTTTTTTCAGTTGAATTAAATTACTGGGAGGAGATTTACAACAGCAGTTTTTGAATATACTGCCTAGTGATTGAAGACTGAAGATTGAAGATACCTGAGGTTTGGATCGAGAGATGACTAGCAACATGGAATAGGAGGTACAACTCATGTTAAAAGACAATAAACTACATCTTAAGTGGTATACATAGGCAGAACCGTACTCTCTTCAAACCCAAATTCAAAACAGCAATAGTGAAAGGGTATTCTCAAAGCTGGCTCCAGCACTTTGGAACCAGCTCCAATTAGGCATCAGACAAGGAAGTACCACAGAAACATTTAAAGGTAAACTAAAAGAATACTTGCTGAAAGAATCAGCTTGCTCCTATTATAAAGAAAAGGTCTTAGAAAGTACAGTTGTGTACACTTACCATACATGTATATGTTCGAGTGTATTCACTGTTGCAGTCATTGCATTTGGGTTATCTGCTTGCAGTAGCCCTCAGTCGGCCTGATTAACAAAGTATTGGGTCCTGCGTCAGTTGCTGTCCCTTCTTCCATAACATCAGGTCATCTGGGGTATAAAACATGCAGCTGACACTATTACATCAGTTTGTCTTGCCCCAGATGTCAGGTGCCCCCTAATGGGAAGCAATTAAATCTGTAAATACAAGGATATACCTCCAACAAAAAAGCAAATACACCAAAAAGCTTTTTGAGCATAGTAAGTGAGAATAGAGGTATAGCCAAAAGAAGAAAGGGGGCTGCAGGGAGGGTAACCAGGACTGCAACACTGAATACACTCAAACATCTACATTTATGGTAAGTGTACACAACTGTACTATGTTCTTCGTATTTCACTGTTGCAGTCATTACATTTTGGTAGATTCCCAAAGTTAAGGTTGGGAGGAGAAATTTAAATAGAATTAGGACCAGCTATAAGGCCCTGCAAGACTGCAGTGGCAAAACCAGCTCTGGATTTAGAGAAAATTATCAAATGATAACGCTTGGTGAAAGTATGTACAGAACTCCAGGCAGCAGCTTCTAGGATGTCCCTAGTAGGGACGCCCCTGAGAAAGGCTGTAGAGGTAGATGCAGCCCTGGTTGATTGGGCTCTGATGCCCTGTGGGATAAGTTTTCCATGGTGCTTATAGCAGAAATGAATGCAGTGGCTTATCCATTTTGAAATGGTTTGCTTTGAAATAGCTTTCCCCTCTATTCCTGCAGCAAATACCACCAGCAGTTGTTCAGATTTCCTTTGAGGTTCAGTCCTGTCCAAGTAGAATTTAAGTTGTCTGTGCACATCTAAGGAGTGCAGTATCCGTTCCCCTTTGTTCTGTGGGTTAGGAAAGAAGGTAGGCAAATGAATGGACTGATTTAGAGCCACACTGGATACCACCTTGCGCATAAAGGAGGGATTGGTTCAGAATTACACCCTGTCCACATGAAAGATGATGAAAGGCTCCACTGCCATAATGGCTTGTAATCCAGATACCCTTCTTGCAGAAGTGATTGCCAAAAGGAAAGCTGTTTTCCAAGAAAGGAATCTGCAGTAGCAGCTGGCTCGAAAGGAGGAAGAGTGAGTTTCTCCAAGACAAAGTTAAGATCCCAAGCTGGAGTAGGAGCTCTCATGGGTGGCCTTAAATTTTTGGCCCCTCTGAGGAACTGCTTGAGCAGTGGGTGAGAGAAGAGGGGAGACTCTGTGCTATAATGAGCTGAAATGGCTGAGGCATGAATTTTGATGGAGGAAAAGGACAAGCCCTTATGAAGCATCTCAGTCAAGTATTGTAGAATCTGAGGCAAATTGGGTACTGCTGTGCTCATCCCTTGAGACTGATTCCAGGCATAAAATCTTTTCCATTTTGCAGCATAAGATTTTCTAGTACTAGGCCTCCTTGCCTCTAAAATTATATCCATCACTGATTTACTGAGGGGTGTTAAAGGAGAAATTAGGTAATTAGCCAGGCTGCTAGGTTCAGGGTTTGCAGCTGAGGGTGCAGGACCTGGTTCTCCTGCTAAGACAATAGGGAAGGAGTCTGAGGCAGGTGCCATGGGGCCAAGTGTGACACACTGTGCAAGAGGGGGTACCAGTGTTGGCGTGGCCAGTCCGGTGCAATTAAAATCATCCTTGGCTTGTCCTGTTTGATCTTTAGTAGTACCTTGGAGAATAGAGGCAGAGGAGGAAAGTCATAAACTGATAGGTTTTTCCAGCTGAAGAATACAGCATCCACCTTCCAAGCTAGCTTGTGGGGAATCCTTGCGCAACATTTGTCCAATTGATGGTTCTGGGGGGAGGCAAACAGGTCTATATTTGGGCTCCCCCATTTGCTTGTTAACATGTTGAAAATCCTTGGTTCCAATTTCCACTCGTGTGGGTCCATGAGTTTTCTGCTTAGTCCGTCTGCCAGTGTATTTAGTTTTCCTGGCAGGAATTGAGCTTGTAGATTCACTTGGTAGCTCAAGGCTGTGTTCCACAATGCCATGGCTAGTCTGCAGATGGAGAAAAATGTGTACCCCCCTGCTTGTTTATGTACCACATGACACTGGTGTTGTCCATCTTTACCATAAGTTGTCCTTGAAGGCTGTCAGAGCATTCTGTACAGCTAACATTTCCTTATGATTTATGTGCAGGTGCATTTGACTTGGGTTCCATTTGCCCTGAATGCACTTTCCTGCCAGGTGAGCCCCCCATGTATAGTCTGATGCGTCTGTTGTTAAGGTTTGGGCGGCAGGGGGTAGTTTGAATGGTAGTCCTCTGTTTTGGTGGCAGGCCTCTGCCCACCAAAGAAACTCTAGGCGTAGGCAAGGTATGATAGGAATCATTGCTTCTAGATCCTGTGAATGTTGACACAATAGGCTTTTGAGATACCATTGTAGTTTCCTCATATGCAGTCTTGCATATGGAATTAGAAGGATGCAGGAGGCTATGAACCCCAAGGCTTGCAGTATTTGCCTTGCAGATAACTGGGTTTTTGTGGCCACTTGTTTGAAGTAGGTTGTCAAATGAATCCATTTTTCTGGCGTGAGGAAAGTCATCTGGGAAGTTGTATTCAAGCTTGCTCCCAGGAATATAATTTGTTGACAGGGTACCAGGTGTGATTTCTTTTCATTTATGGTGTACTCCAGACAAGTCAGTATCCTTTGAACAAAGGCCAGATGATTCAAAAGTATGTCCTGGCTTTCTGCCTGAATTAGACAATCATCCAGGTATGGGTATATTTGAATATTTCTTTGCCTGCAAAATGCAATGACTGGAGCTAGGCACTTTGTGAATACCCTGGACCAGTAGATAAGCCAAAGGGCAGTGTAGAGAACTGATAGTGCATGTAACCTGCTTTGAAGCGTAGGTATCTTCTGCAAGACTCCCTGATAGAGATGTGCAGGTATGCTTCTTTTAAGTCTAGTGTTGCCAACCATGCCTCTTTGCCTAGCAAAGGAAGCAGCTGGTGAAGAGTCAGCATTTTGAATCACCAGAATGGTGTTTAGAGCAGAAAAGTCCAGGATAGGACGCTATATACTGCCTTTTCTGGGTACCAGGAAAAGTCTTGAATAGAAACCTTGCCCCTTTTCCTCTTCTGGTACCAGCTGAATAGCCCCCATGCTTAAGAGACAGACTACTTTATTTTGGGCCAATGCCCACTGATTTGGGGGTAGATCTGGCCACCCGCTTGGTGGTGGCAATGTGTGGAAGTGAAATCTGTATCCTTGGGACACTATATTTAAAACCCATTTGTCCTGGGTAATGAGTTCCCAGTTTTTGACCTGCAGACCAATCTTTCTGCCTAAAGGAGCATTCAGTTGGGAAGTGCTTGGAAGTTTTGAAAGCAAGTCATTGAGACAGTTTTCCATAGGGGGGAGTCTTACTACTCCCAGATTTGGGTGCAGAAACCCTCCACTGCTTAGTCTTGTGTGTCTCCTGTGACTGAAACTGGGGTTTCTACTGTGTCTGGGTTTGGCCTGAGAAGACCTGGAAGGAGTTGGAAAGGACCAATTCTTAGAGGGCTAGTGCCTACTAAATCTAGGAGGCTGAAGAAATCTTTAATAGTTTGCATAGATTTAGCTTTATCAGGCGGTCCTGATTTAAGGGAGCATCCAACAGTTTAGCTTTAACATGATTAGGCAAGGAGTGCTCCTTAAGCCAAGCATGCCTTCTGAGCACAGACCCAGTAACAGCAGCCCTGCAGGAGGCCTCTAATGAATCAAATCCACATTGCAAAGTATGCTTTCCAACCTGTTCAGCAGAATGCATTAAATCCCGTGATTCTTTATTTTCAGCACAGTCAGGAATCAACATAATTTTCTGTTTAAGCAATCCAATAGCATGCTGTTGATACTTTAACATATGAAACTGGCTGTTTAAAGCCCTAATGGCCATGGTTGCAGAAGTGTAAACCTTCTTACCTCATCTATCCAGCATCCTGGAGTCTCTATCAGAAGGGGTAGGATTTTTAGCAGTAGAAGTCTTAATGCCCTTGGGTCCCTGTGAAATAGTCTCTGGATCTGCAATAGGATTTTTAAAAAGGAACTTGTGTGAATCAGGAACCCTGTAATATGTCAGGTTTTCTGGGAGCAGGAGGCAAAGAATCAGGGGCAAATCCAGATCATCAGAAGAATCAGAAAAATCAGAATCCTGGTCAGAAGATTGATAAACAACTTCAGTCCTAGGTCTCTTAGAAGGTGGAGGTTGGCTTCCCCTGATTAGAGTTATAAGATCTTCAGTCATTCTTACCATTTGTTTTTTAGGCATAGAGGCCTGAGCATGTGGCCTGGGCGCCAGTTTCTTAGGCATGGTTCGAGATTTAGGCCTAAATGAAGAAGGAGGTGTCGGTTTAATATGCAAGTCCATAGGCCTGAATACACCCTCAGAAGCTGGTGCCTGCACAGCGACTCCAGACCTGTCCAAGGTAGATACATCCACAGGTTCCACAGTTGAAGCATCTTGCGGCATACTGGACTCCGAATGGGTCTCAGTAGAGGCCTGAGAATCAGAGGTAGTGGGTATCAGGGGCTGTGAAAGTGTCTCACTGAGTACCGGTGAACTGGCTTAGGAGAAGCGTCGTCGGCAACTTTGGACCTCGGCGGCCTGTCTCTGTCTTTATCTTTGCATTTTTTTAGAATCCCGGTAGTCGGATGGCTAACCGACGACATTTCTGGATAATTAAACCGAGAATCGAAATATTTAGAGGCGAAAATATACCGACAACAGCTGATTAAATAAAGCACAAAACCGACAGCAAGGTATGTCATGGTCAGGGCCTAAGCAAGGAATACAGTACGAATGAAAATCTTTGTGAGGTATTTGCTTTCCAGAAGTAATGCAATTATTAACTTTTACTGACATTGGTAAGGAGCAAGAAAAAGTTTCCCCAATGGGGTACTTAGCTTTAGTTGAAGACTTCGGTTTTGAAATTTGAAAATGAAAATTTCAGGAGTCGGCCGACTAGCACTTGTGAACTGCTTCTGTTTCAGGCACCGCACAGCAAGAAAGACTGATGTAATGGCATCTCCTGCATGTTTTATACCCCTGACGTCATGACGTCATGGAAGAAGGGACAGAAACTGACACAAGACCCAAGACTTTTTTAATCAGGCCGACTGAGGGCTACTGCAAGCAGATAACCCAAATGTAATGACTGCAACAGTGAAACACAAAGAACACCATAAATTCAATGCTGGCCTTCTACACATAGCCTATATTCTCTGCCTCTAATGTGATAAATGTGTTGTCAAAATGTGCATTTGTTAAAAGAATATTTGTACCATGACTATTACTTGCTCAGCTACTACTATGTGCCTCACTATTCTCATTGCAGAAGGTGCTCTTCAAATTACTCATTGTAAATATTGTTTCAAACTATTATTATTATGTCCTTTCCAATGTAACTGTGATAATTGCTTGATATGATGCTCAGATTGCCTTCTCCAACACTGTAAATGTTTCTCCATGGGCCTGAGTCATGGCTGAAAAGGGTCCACTGCAAAAAACTAACCAAGTGTACTACCATTCTATTCATATACAGTTAGTCACCCAGATATATACAAAGTGTTTAAAACTAATATTCTTTTCCTGCTCATTGAAATGAAGAGCTCACCCAAACCCCTATTATGTTTTACAGATGAACATTTCAGAAAGAAAATTTTAAGCAAGTAAGAAGATCTGACTAGCCCTTATTTAATATCATTAAGTTAACATAATCACATTTATAAAAGTTTATTTTGACTGCATATAAATTAGTAACTTATAACACTACAAAAATATGCATAAAGACTAAAAGTTATATCCAGCATCCCAACAAAGACATATCCTCAAAAGTGGAGGATGCATATTAAAACCAGCATTTATACATAATTTAATATTTTTAAAAGTAATTTATATTCTGTTTGCAATCACATAAATGAATGATTTTGAAATTAATATAAGTATAATAGGCAAGGATTCACGAAGCCTCCGTGTAAGAGTTATAACTCTTACACGGAGGCTGCAGTTAAACGGAGTGATGTCAGCATGCTCTGCATATTCATGAGAGCATGCTGAATCACACCTAAGGCTAACACGATCCGTGTAAGACAGTAGGGGGCGTGTCTGTAGGCCGAGCCCTGCAAGTGGACACACCCCCAGAAGAGTAAAAGTGCCCAAAGTAAACACCCATGACAGAGTCCATGGAAATGTGAATAAACACAACACAACACATGCCCCCACAAACTATGAACAGAAAATATATAAATGAACACGTTATATATTTTTGTTAAATCGTAAAAATGTTTGCCCATGAGTGCGCTCGTTTGCGTGGGCGTGCCCGTAGCGCAGCCACAGTTAGCAGTCAGTGGGAAAGCATATAAGAACTAAATATGCAAAGTAAGCCAAGAAGCAATAGCGTAGCGGTAAAGATGTCGGCTGAAGAGCAGGCATCCATGGTTCGAGCCCCCACAACATCAATTTTATTTTTAGTAAAATAAGCACGAAACAAGTCCCTGACAAATATGTACACATAAAAATCACATTTTATGTAAAATGTAATGAAATAGTCCAATTATTTTGAAGAAATGTGAGGTAACAAAACAATAAAAAATGCCAGATGTGCCTATAGCTGAGCTACAGTTTAACAAGATGAGTGCATCTGCCCGTAGGTGAGCAGTAATTTAACAGGTGCAAAATGAGTGCCCGTAGCTGAGCAGTGGTTTAACACACTGAAACTGTGTGCCCCTAGCTGAGCTGAGCGTAATATGTGTGATGATAGCCAAATGGGGCGTAAACCAGCGTACCCCATTTGCACGGAGCTGCACACAGCGCTAACAAGCTAACCGACGGGCAACGTTGAGCAAGCTGTAACAAAACTGCCTTTACACAGACACACCCCCTAGCCTGTCTAGACAGTCATAAAATATAAAAAGCAGTGGGCAGGTTCGAACCCAGGATACCATGCACCATAGCCAAGGTATTGAACCACTAAGCCACGACAGCTGTACCCAGAAATGCAGTAATAGCACATATATAGGAATGAATAGAAAGTGGAGCATGACAAAGCATGTTTTGTGAAGTGGATACAATTCCAAAATAGCCAATCACTGATAAGTGCGGGAAAAAACGGCATATATAAGCCCCATAGGCAGGAATACACAGCATAAACGATTGCAGAACTGACTTGCAGCCAGAATGTCAGGTGTAGGTGAGGGTAGTTGCTTCACAGAGTCCAGATACATGGTCTGGCTCCTAGTCCACAATCATGCAGGGCCAGGTCCTGTGGGGAGCATATAGGGCTGAGGCGTGGGACCGGTTGACTCATGATCTCACCAGTGCCACAGGGATTCCAAGGACTGGTGAGCAGGTTCGTCACCACCATGCGGACCTGAAGAGATGCAAGCAGGACCAGTTGAACCTTTGGATACAGGAGGCCCGGCAAATGCCCAATGCCCCACTACTGAGTAAGTTACATTTAATTATGTATGTAAGAAATTAAATCAGCTGATATTATGGAGATGTGTATTCCAATATTACTTCATTTATATTACAGCTGCAGGTGTCCGTTCTGCGAACCGCAGAGCCTATGGCGATAGGCTGGTGCAGTTGCGCCACCAGGCAGGTCAGTAATCCACTCCCAGTAACTGTAAAGAAATATCAAAGTATGACAGTTAGCAAAAGAGTGCAGTGTAGTCACTAAGTAATAAAATGTGCAAGTAACAGTGTAAAAGTGTTTGCAAGTATTGCTTGATTAGAAAAGTGCGTTGCAGTCTGTAATCAAACAGAAAAATGAAAATGTCTGAAATAAAGTCTGAAATAAAGATGCCCCACTTGTAATATAATAGTACACAACCTGCAGCAGGCTGAAAAGTACAGCTGGAGAAGATGAGCAAATCACATGTGTGAAATATATCCCTGTTGAAATACTGAAACATGACAGAAGTGAGACTGGTGGAAAGGATTGTAATAACTACAGGTAAAACATGTCAATAAAGCCTAGAAGTAAGTACCATCCTGAATAGTAAAATGAAAACAAGTGAGAGAGTGTGAGAAAGAGTTATGAATCCACCAATAAAGTAATAACCCCTGAATAAAGTATACTGCAGTCAGTACAGAATGAAATGAATGTGACAAGTAGAACCAAACTGCAAAATGTGTCCAAAGTGTTGCTGCAGCTGGAATGTGTATCCCAAAATCTGGATATGTTGCTCTCAGTCTGCAATATGCAGATAGTATGATTGTCTGAAATATCAAACATCCACAGTTGTCTATAGCTATATAAAGTAAATGTAGCAGGATGATGTAGCTGAACAAAGCCAGATATGAACGTGTATGAATAACAATAAAATGTATATTGATGTAGCAGTAACAGTCCTATCACCAAATGGAAGTAGTTATCATATAGGAAACTGTAGTTAGAACAGTAGTGTGTATATATCTGTAGCTATTAGAAATGTACAGCATATGTATTGGTATTCGAAGATGTTAATAATATTTTCTTCACCCCACCCTATAACCACATATAATCCATTCCACGTGAAATTGGTATGTGCAATCACAATTAACACCCCTGGACATTTGTCCTGTTGGGTCATAAATATTTGCATGTCCGTTGATGCATCTGCCCTGTTCATACATCCAAACCTGATGGCCTGTTGCCATCAATCAACCCTGCATGTTGTTGGACTGTGTATTGCTGTTCAAATTATGCATGTGTTATGCTCGCTGTTCAATGGTGTGAATATCTGGGTGTTTGGTTAATGGGAATACTAATGCATGCTGTTACAACTAATTGCGAATGGTATTGTATGTTACTAACCCAAACTGTCATGACATAATGCAAAACATAGGACGACAGGGAAGGCGGGTTCCAGCGGACCCACCTCTCCCACCTCAGCTGGTGAGTGCACCTGGCACTAGTGCCCAGTCTGGACCCTCCTCCGGTGGCCCTGTGCCACCTGCGGGTGGAAGCGCTGCAGGATGGGGCCCGTCCCCCCTCTGCAAGCGTGGCCGGAGGAGAACCACCACTCACCCTCCGTAGCGTCCGGACTGTGGTGCGTAGGGAGATCCAGGACTCTGTTCTTGGGCCCCTACACCAGCTTGAGGCACAGGTGGCACAACTTACGGGCATGCCTGTTGCCTGGCCTACACAGCCCCCAGCACAGCCCCATCCTGGGCAGTGAAGGAACAGTGGCAACTGCCCATGGGTGGGGATAGCAGTTCCACTGTTGCCATCTGTGGGCTCATGGGCTCTGGATATCCAAACATCCATCCCTGTCAATTGTGTAACCCCCCACACGTGTCATACACCGCCCCTGTATGCATCTTGTTTGTCTTGTCTGTTGACCTACCCAACCTACCTCCCCAGCTATACCGATTTCCTTCACCTGACATACCACTCTCACCTGAAAAAAAAAAAAAAAAAAAAGGGCACTCTGTACCCACAAAAAAATTACGCCCCATACATAGCTGCCCATTCCGCACATATGTCTGCCAGACATGGAAACTATCAATTACAATTGGCTGTACAACAAGTATTATTGTTGTCCTTACACCTCTCTCAGGGGTGGAAGGTATCAAATGTCACACCAAATTACAAACATATGCACAGCTGTTGCTGATGAAGAAATGGGCAGCTATGGGCCCTACCTACATCCCTCCTGCAAAACCCAAGCTTGTTTCCCTACTGTCTTACCCTCTTTGTGACCCCTTTTTCACCACTTTCCTGTCTCCCCATTTTCATTTCTTTCAAAGAAAATAGCGCGGGTGTGCGCAAGAGTAAGCACGTTTAAACGGTTGTAAGCGGGTGTGCGTGGAGCTGAACGCCAGTGCACATGCGTGAGCTCCGCACAAACCAGCGCTAACCCGGTTACAACTGCTTAAAAGTGCCTTAGTCACTCTGATTGACAGGTCCTGTAGTCAGTTCAAAAGCAAAATAAAATCCCACTGTCAGGCCCGAACCCAGGACCTTGGAAACAGTAGTCTGTATGACCTACCACTAAGCCATGACTCTTATACAAGAACATTGTGCTAAAATAAATATAGCATGTAATAGTAGGGATGAATGTAAAGGGAATATAGGATGTGTAGTACACAAAGCATGTCATTTAGAATTACTGTCAAAACTAGTGGATTCCCATAATAGTAGTGTGTGAACAGAAACAGCCATGCTAGTTGGTAGCTTGTAGGTAATAATGTCAGTTAATGTACATATATAAATGTATGTATATATGTATATATATATATATATATATATATATATATATATATATATATATATATATATAGTTGTAGGTGTCATTGTGCATACACACTTACTACAGGGAACAGGAGAGAGGAATGGAGAAATGTGAATCTACAACACAGCCTGAAACATGAGAGAGATACTAACCTTTACACTCACAGAACAGTGTCCACAGCATACCAGCATGGTCCCCGCCACAATCTGAAAGGGCAACGCCTATCTCACATACCCTTTTATAGCACTGTCCTGAAATCACAGTGAGAACTGCAATCAGTACACAACTGGCTGCATTCAATTAGCAAATGCTGGCTTACAATTGGTGCAGAGGCCATCACATGGACCTATGCAGATACCTACAAAAGCATCCTGTACTAACACTCCACACATGCAATACGTTCATTGCAATGTCTGGAAGCAGACAGAGGGAGAGAGACAGACAGAGACAGAGAGAAAAAAAAAATACACACGCTACACACTGTGAGTCTAAGCTGTCAGCAGTGACAGTAGCAAGCCGTGCCAGCAGCAGCAGGAAGCAGAAGCAGTGGTAACACAACCAGCTGTGACAAACACAGGTAATGTAAAGTAGCAGGTTAATAGTCTGCATACTGTGAACCCTCCAAATGTGTCATAGGTCTGTATCTATAGGTATGTCCATGTGATATGTTGTGTGTACGTAGTTCCACCAAAAGGGGATAACTATACATTACATGTCAGTCAGTGTTAGGCCATGATCCTGGCAGCAGTTGTCTGTGCGTTGCCCTTAGCAATGGCTGTAGTGACTGTTTTGAAAGGTCAGCCAGGTTCAAAAGGCAGGAGCAGCCCATCACAAAGGCAAACTGGCTGGGAACAAGTGTCTGCAGGTACCCAATATTGCTGCATATGCGTCCCATACTGAATAATTCCATAGCTTAGCAGACCAGGCCGGTTATGCATATGATGTGGTAGTTCCCAGGGTCAGTAGAGGTGCCTCCTTAGTGGTGTGGGACCACTGTTGCTGTATGCCAGTGTCCAGGTACATATCCTGTAGTATGGCCAAGATTAATTATCAGTCTTATATGCGGTTGTATGTCCTCTTGGAGTGCATGTAGCACACATCCAGGGATACCATCAGTTCACAGTGATGCTGTGTGTTCTGCTTTGCTGAGGGCGGCCCTCACCTGGACATGTGAGATGATAGGGAGGTTACATACAGCTGTGATAAGTATTTTAACTGGTGGGGGAGAAGGAGGGGGGATACGTGCACTGAACCTGTCTGCAAGAATGTTGCCAATATCTGTGTGTTTGGTGAATGTTAAGTAGGTGTGTATTAATGCAGAGTATATCTGAGGCATTTGGTCCATATGTGTAACATAACTGAAGAAGGCCTTGTGGTTATCCATAATGTTTGTGGCCATTTCCCTCCCAGAGTAGGCCGTGGCCGTTGTTATGAGAGACCGTAGCGTATTACCAGTGCTGACCACAGATGCCTTCCCTTAATGTGAATCTGCTCTGTCCTGCAGTAGCCTCCTGCTATTGTTATACAATCTGCCTCTGTCTGGGGTCCACCGGACAGGATGCTTAACCGTTGTGCATAGGGTCTGGGTTAGAAATGTGTGTGCAAGTTCCATGCAATCTGTGGGATGTCCGTGGTAAGCATTTGCAAAGGGGTCAACAGTGTGGGTTGTGGCTTCCACTGGCCCAGTGTGCTGCATGGATACCATCTCAGTCCTAACAAGTGAATAACTGTCTAATCACATACATATCAAAGTAGTCTACTGTGCTGGTGGTGGTGGTGGGATATGTATATCCAGGCCGAGTAAATTGTGTCCACATCACACTAGTGGATGGCATCCCACATACAGTACCTTGGGATGAACCCCCAGAATTAGGTTGTGCATTGGACCTGTGAGCATCCGTGGGCGTACTGCCTCTGGCAGACGTGCCCAAAGAGGTCTGTCAACCTCAGCTATGTTTTGGGCTGTTATGCAGGCACAGTCGCGTATGGAAAGGTGCACCAGACAGGGTCTGAGGGAGCTGAGAGCATGTCGCACAGCCATGACTGACAGTATGCATGACATCGCGGATGCTATCCGTAATTTCACCGATGTCATAGACAGACGTTGTGGGGACATATTACAGCAGTTCCACAACCAAATGCCCATGAGCCAGGGCAATGGTGGGCGGTTGCATCGTCGACGTGGCCGTATGCCAGCAACAGCAGCAGCTGGCAGTCGGCGCGGATGACAACAGGCCCGCGCACGCCCCCATAGTGCCAGCAGCAGCCCCAGCAATGCTGGGTCTGTGCTGTCATCGGAACGCCCCAGGAGACCATGTGCACGTGGCTCTGGACAGTCCCAACAGGGACCTGTGTCCAGTCAACACACTCCCGCTTCTGATGACAGTACCCAGTCTGGCTTAGTACTGGATACGGTCCGTAGCACCTCTGCCAGGCACAGGTACCGTGTCCGTGCCCACAGACACTGATCTGTATGACCTGCCAGGTGCAGTCTGTGGCTGTCCACAAACCCCTGTATATGTCAGCCATGAGGTGGAACTGTGTGCGTGCATACACACATGCAAAATGTTAACACCTAGGGCGACCACATACACGCACACACTGCACCAACAGTGCCCCACCCTGTACTGCTGCCCCTCACCAACACACATACACACACATGTCGATTGGTGGTATCAGTGGCAGACTCAGGCATACCTAATTCACACCCTGTGCATATGATGACACTGTGCCACCTCCTGCAATCTCCAACATCATTGCGGGAACAGGTAAACACATTGCTGATGCACAGGGTGACTACATAGAAGTGTATTAGTAGTATCATGTTGGTAACAGTACAGTGTGCTGATATGACTGTGTGTATATCCCAGCATGCCTGATGCAGTAACCGTATGAATGTCCTGAATTGTTATCTGCACCCATAGTACGTACCAAAGTGTAACAGCTGCACATTATTGCATGCCAGTGGTAAGGATGTCAACAGATAGCCACATACATGGGTAGCACAGGGGGGAAGCTAATGCAAGTAGTGATATGCAATGATGGACATGTACAGTAATGGTGTCAAGTTGCCCACAACGACTATGCAATGTGGATGTTTGTGCATATTGATATGTGTGCAGTACCAATGTAATCCAAATCACAATTAACTATGACATAATATCAGTTCTACCATGGGCATCTGCGCTGTGCATTCCTGGGTACATGTTGATAGTGCCTACATATTTGCACTGTTACTTACTGTTAGTGTTACCCCTTCTTTGTTGTACAATGAACTACTTCCAGCCCTGCTTACTGTAGCTTTGATTGCATGCATGTTCACTTGGGGTTCCCTGGAACACTGCTTCCACCTGCAATGCAGAGTTACAGTGCTTCTGTGGACTCCTAGTGACATCTGCATAGCGTACGATACGTATGTCAAGTTTACACATGACAGAACGTCACTGTCCTTCCTGTTCGCATGTACATTGCCTGTGACACATTGCACATGTCTTACCTGGCATTTACCCATGTGTGCAGTCATATATGCCAGTGCTATGAAACAGTAGCAGTACACCCACACATACACACCTTCAGTATGTTGTTCCCCATTGGCCCTATGTGTTGGTACTCACCATGGCAATCACACTACTAGGGTAGCATGTGCAAAGGTAACCTGTGAATCACCTCTATGGTCCAGTTGTGGTTTATGTCAGTCATGTGGCAATGTCACAGCTGCCACATGTATGCAGTCAGCCATCACCCTTGGCCAGGAACGTACAACACATGTGTGGGATGCCACCACATAGCCAATCTGGGGACTGAGCTCTCTGAACCCAGTAATGCCATACCCTGTCAGGTGGCATGTCATACTACAGTGACTACAATACAAGTCAGACATAGACACGCACTGACAGCATGCTGAACACACTGGGGCATACGTGGGGAGGGGACTCAGAATAGCATCCTGCCTGAGCATCACACACCTCCGCAGCTGGCACACAGGCATATGTTACGTCGGAACAGAGCACATGCCACATATGGCACATACATCCCGTGTGCCACACACTCACAGCCTGTAGGGCTACACAACACACCTGCTACAGATGTGTCAGGTACCTGTCTTGGGTGCTGCACTGGGGTCCCGCTCAACAGGCTGTATATGGTGAAGGTCACAGTGATATGCCTCAGGGGCACTATGGTCCACCACAAAACACATGCATATAGGTCAGTCAGAGGCATGGACACATATGACTCAGTCATTGACCATGCCACTATGGATGACCTGAGACATACCTCCCTAGACTACATGATAGGGAACATAGAATGGATCTCTCAGCATGTGGCACGGGCCAGTATGAGCCTGATCTTGGTTGCCAACATATCCTCACCAGGTATGCTACCACTATATGTAGGAAGGGTGTTGTATGTCTACATTCTGCTCAGTCTCCAATGTCATTCATAGAGTATCCACTGGCTGTCAATGTGTGCTTACATGCTAGGGAAGCCACAATGATGTGCAAGGGGCAGCTTGCACGTGACACCCATGGCCCGATGTATATTGGCAAAGCTCCATGATACACACATACTGCCTTATGCTGCAGGACATGGATTACATAGCCACCTCCGCAGGTATCACACAGGTTAGGACACTAACAGTGCTGCTACACAACACCAGCAGTGTACACCGCAAGATGCATGCACTGGACACTGTCCTCAGCACGGTGAACTGCAATGTCTGTGCAGTACCAGAGTCCTGATTCATGGCTCACAGGTGCAACCCATCACTGCCAGGTTATGCCTCATACCATGCCTGTCGTCCCCTACACATGTAACACACATGGACAGGGGGGTGGTATCCCAAGGCACCACAGATACACACACCTCCAGGTTGTTGGCACAGCACAAAGCATCAGGGCCTATTCATGTGCAGCTAACAGTGTGTCGGACTGCCATCTGGTTCATAGCCTGGCACACACAACCCTCCCATACACAGGAAAACCACCTATCCTCCATAACAACACTGGCAATATGACAGTCTCAAGAACTGTCTTTATATGTCTGGACTGTATCCAGCCAAACATTGTGCGTGAGCATTACTGTAGCTACAACACACTAGTTGAAGGGTTCACAGCATGTGGTCACTGAATTGCAGTGGAATCACATGTTACCACTCCCACAACAGGTGGGAACATGCAGCACCTGTACATCGACTACATGTAGACTATATGGCCCAGACCAGATGTGTATCCCCTGCTGTAGGTATTTTACCATATACACCCACATTGTATAGACACATACCGCGGCCCTGCACAGTAAGACACAGTCATATTGTTATGCATTGCAAATACCATTTATCCACTCGCGGCATGTGTCAGACATGGTAACTACTGCAGGTCACAGGTATTTATGTGTATGTGTCACACACATACATCATGTGCAATGCCATTGCTGGTTTAGGCAATGGCATGCATTGTTATGCACAAAGACCCACACAAGGTCGTAATGTGTGACACAACCACACGTGGCAGTTGTGGGTTACCAAAACATACCTATCTGTACTCTGACAATGGTAATAGACCCAGTAGCAGAGCGCACTATTGGCATTACTGGCCAACTAGCCCTGTTTGGCTGTGCTGATAGTGTGGTGACATCCCCTGTGTTTACTGGGGGAATATGCAGCATCTGGTGTATTGTAGTATTTGCCAAAAGGATCTGTTCTCTCACACTTGCATTTACACACACCCTACTACCCCCACACACTCACACGCACACTTGCCATTTGCAGGATTCATACCCCTACCTAACTAAGTCACGACACGTGAGAGAGACGCATTAGTGAAGTGCACTATTCGGATTACTAGATGGTTCCTCTTCTCTGGCTGTACTTATAGGGTGCTGACATCATCAGTGTTTTGAAAGGGTAATGTGCATCAGGTAGTGTGATCTCCTGATTGCCAAAACTAACATGTTTTTCATGCAGAATTGCACACACACAAACTCCCCACATCCAAACGCACACACACACACTTGCCACTTGCAGGTTTCAAAACCCTACCTAAATATGTTATGGCACTTGAGAGTGACGCTGTAGCAGATTGCGCTATTCTGATTACTGGTAGATGTCTCTTCTCCAGCTGTATGTATAGGGTGCTGACATCATCACTGTTTGGAAAGGGTAATGTGCATCATGTAGTGTGATCTCCTGATTTCAAAAAAGCACATGTTTTTCATACAGAATTGCACACACACAGAGTCCCCACATCCAAATACACACACATGCCATTTACAGGTTTCAAACTCCTACCTAACTATATTATGACACTTGGGAGAGACACATTAGCAGAGTGTGCTATTCGAATTACTGGGAGGTTTCCCTTCTCCTGCTGTACGTATCGGGTGCTGACATCATCCGTGCTGAGATAGGGGAATGTGCATCCTGTAGAGTGCTTTCACAGATGCCAAAAGGGACATCTCCCTCACACAGACTTGCACACACACTAACCCCCCTCCACACACACTGGGCAGTTGCATGATTCAAACCCCTACCTAACTATGTTATGACACTCGTGACAGACGCATTAGCAGAGCGCGCTATTCGAATTACTGGGAGGTTTCCCTTCTCCTGCTGTACTTATAGGGTGCTGACATCATCAGTGTTTAGAAAGGGAAATGTGCATCCTGTAGTGTGTTATCCTAGTTGCCAAAAGGGATATTTCTTTCATACAGACTTGCACACACACTAACCCCCTCCACACACACTGAGCATTTGCAGGATTCAAACCCCTACCTAACTATGTTATGACACTTGAGACGGACGCATTAGCAGACAGTGCTATTCGCATTACTGGGAGGTTTCCCTTCTCCTGCTGTACTTATAGGGTGCTGACATCATCAGTGTTTAGAAAGGGGAATGTGTATCCTGTAGTGTGTTTTCCCAGTTGCCAAAAGGGACATTTCTCTCACACAGACTTGTGTGTTCACAAACCCCACTCACACACGCGCACACACACACACACACACACACACACACACACACACACACACACACACACACACACTGAGCATTTGCAGGATTCAAACCCCTACCTAACTATATTATGACACTTGAGGGAGACGCATTAGCAGAGCGCACTATCCGAATTACTGGGCATCTGTTCTGCACCTGCAGTATTTATAGGGTGCTGGCATCTTTATTTCTACAGAGGTATGTACATGTAGTACTACCTGTCAGGTGGGGGATAGCATATATATGCATTTGCAGCCACCTATGTCAGGGTCAGATATGCACATCGCACTGGCAGGTTATGTTCTATACCATGCTTTGTGACCACAGGACCTGTAACACACAACACAACCAGTCCAGAACACCACACCCACATCCAGGACACACACTTAGCTTCCCTGGGAACAGTGCCGGGATATGCAGGTGTTCACATACACCATTCCAGTTGTTAACATCAGGTACAGGCATATTGTGTGTGAGAACTACTCAGGCCTCTACCACTTTACCCTACAGCCACTACAATTTGTGGGTCCATGTGCTATGGCAGAACCACACACCACAGCCACATAGGGGAATACATATTGCACCTGTCCATTTGTAACATGGGTACTCACTGTTCCACACCAGAGGTAGACCACCATTGTTGATATCTGACCATGCCCACCTTTCCCTGGACATCCATATCCCATCTCCACCCCCAGGCAAGGTTGTCACTGCACACAAACTGTATTTAGCACAAGCAGACTCTACACTTGTGAAGACTGGGGTGGACAACTTCAGAGGACCCATGCTGGGGGTCTATACTGGCCACTCAGCATAATCCTTGACAATTGCATTCTATGAGCATGTGTACGGTTTGCATTGATCATGCTATCCCACATATACCCATGACTGCTCCACAGCAAGGCACCTGTCAGGTGTACACCAGCCATATATGAGCCGTACAACAGACAGAGTGAGCTAATACATTGCAGAGCTGTAGCCCACAGAGGGAGGACATCTGTGAACAGTTCCGGCACGGCACTTCATTCACACATAATCATCACAACACAGTGTTGACAGTGGAATTGTCCAGAGAATGCAGATAGGGCTCCCCTCAGTCTGTTACTGACGGCCACTTACTGTTAGAGATCCTCAGCAACCCTCTTCCAGCACACTCCGACAACATGGCTGTGGCTTAGCACATTCAAACCCTGGGATCTCCACTGTGCCCCTGCTTGACAGAGGCACAGCTCACTAGCCTCACACGTTGTCTTATGTGACCTACTTTACAGTGGCACAGTAGCCTACTGTACTGGGGATGCAGATGCCAAGCACACTCTGGCTGAGCTGTCATTCCCTAGGGCAACAATCCTAGTAGTGACCTCTACACCCATATGTTCAATTGTCGGATGCACAATATTTGTTGTGCTATTCTACTGTTTGCAGGTCTTTATTGCCATAGCATTCCCTGTTCCTATGACCAACTTGTGTATCTGTGGAAGATGTTTGCATATGATGGCGATCCTCTATATCACTTATGTCTCTGCAGTCATTTACTGTGTGCACTGGGCAGATTGCTGTGTTGTGGTTGGTTCCTGGACTGACACGTACAAATACCAGATATGTGTGGCCAACTGCTAAATGGAGATATGGCCTAAGTGTGTGAGCATGCCCAGTTCAGCCTTTCCATGGCATGTTGTCTGACATATGCCTCATTTATCAAAGTGTGCGAGCATGCCCAGTGTGAGCTTTCCATATGTTGCACTCTGAAGTCCACCACATATTTGGGTGTGTGTGAACTTCAACAATATCTCACGTTTATGGTTGTGTGTAGGGTGTCATGTTGTGTACTAACTGGCCAACTGCTTCGTGTCTGCCACAACAGGGATTATACTGTGCCTGCAGGGATTGCATGGGATACTTTGCAGACAGTTGTCAACATACTTTCATAATGACCTAACACTGTAGTACCGTATAGTGTACTGGTTCAGTACTTTCACTGTGGTGGACAGTATCCTGGGCTTTAGTCCTATGACTGCTTGACATCTTCATAGTGAGCACAACAGACTGTGTAGGGGCCAGTTGTGCACATATGACCATGTTGCATTATGTTCAGATATGGACTACCTACACCAGGCTCGTCCAACATTAGTAGTGTATTCCACAACATGGGTGGACATTGGCAAACACTAGCGATGTTCCCTAGGCCATTTCTGATGCTAGTCACAGGGTGTGTTTGTCCTTCGACACACATTGTAACTGGAGTTTGCCTTGACATATGTCATGGTTAGTATACTGTGCCTCCGTCTACCTCTGACATAACAGTGATACCCAGGGTTAGCCTACCATCTCCCATCCACTCATCAGGATTCCTCTTGAGGGGTGTCGATAGGTGACTCTCTGGCTGACCTGTACCGGGAGTTTACTGAAGAGTGGGGGTGCCTTCTGTGTTATGGATCATTCTGTACAACTTGTCCTATGTATGTCAGTGCTGGGGTTCAGGTCTCTCATGTGCATAGCTCACTGCCATTCAGATTGTACAAGGTGCAGCATGTTCATTGATTCCAGGTTGGACATGGCTTCATACATCAGGCACAGCTTGCCTGTAGCTGGGCAGTATGGCAGTGTGTGGGGCTGCAGTTTGTTTACTCAGGAAACACATGGCATCTGTTCATGCTCTTTGCTACTCCTGGTGGGGTACTGTTGTGGACTTTACAGTTGATGGAGGTGTCTGCTGAGGTATATCCCACAGGGGCTATTGTAGTCAATTGTGATGCTGATGGTGGATGACTGCAGAGCCACAGTGACCTCCCCTTATCTACATTTGCCAACCTTCATGTTTTGGTGGGTATATAGCATGTTTCTGCGAACACTACAGCCACATGTTTGTCCAGTGCAGGATATCTATCACCTTTTGTCCCCATGTCTCTCATTACATGGTAGGTACGTAATGGGTTAACACCTGTGTGGTAATTTGTGGGCACTTACTGTATATCCACGGTGGTTGTCTATACACAGTTCTTCAATTAGCTTGCTGACATGGCTATGGCTCCAGTTGTCTGTTTGTAGGTGGCCCTTTTGTGGGTTGCTTGTGTCAGCTGGGGGTCGGATATGGTGGGCTGTTTGTACTCCTCTGCATACATGTTCAGTCACAGTCCTTCCATGTTGGCCTATACCTATGGGACATATATACAGAACAGGGAGGGGGGGTGCCAGGACCAGGCCTTGTGGGAAGCCACTGATATCTGCTTTGTAGTCTGACATGGATGCGGCATGTCTGACCATGTCAGTTCTGTCCTTGGTCTGGTTTGCAACCCCTCTACTGACATAGGGGTATATATTTAAGCTGGTGAACATATCCATACTGAACACATAGGGTATTGTCTATAAGCATATGCACGGTCCAGCTACTCTGTGTGGACCACACTGCCCTCATCAATGACCTTAATGACTGCTTCAAATGGGTCAAACATGTTTAGGGGCAGGATCTTCAGTTACCACAGCCACACTGTGTAGGGTCCAGTATCAGTCGGTCCACAATAGCTTTCTATCTGCGGTACATACTGATCCTTTCCATAGCTGTGCAGACCAAGCTTGTCAGGATCCTGGGGTGGTAGTTTGCAGTATCCATTCAGGCAACACCTTTGTTGTGAAGGACCACTGTTGTTGTACACTGCTCTTTGGGTACATATCCTGTGGTAAGGCTGACATTGGGCAGTAGTGTGATTTGGCATTCCATTATTCTTGGAGTCCATGTTGACCTCAGCCCAGGACACCATCACATACCTTTGTTGCTGTGTGTTTTGCTTTGCAGATGATGGCTGTTACCTCAGCATCTGCAATGTCAGGGGACCAGCAGTCTGCTGGGACAGATATTTTGCATTCTGGGGGGGGGGGGGGTGTTTGCACTGCACCTGTCAGGTTGTATGTTGGCAATATGTGTGTGTGTTTGGTATGTTGTTTGTAATATCTGTGTGATTCGGAGCATATCTGTGGATGCCCAACAATTTGTATCTTCATAGGTTCATGGGTTCATACTAGGCTATCCACCCTAGGGCATTAGTAAGCCTAGCCAGAGTGTGTGTGTCTTTCGCCGCCCCTTGCTATGTGACTATTATGGCCATTTATGACTTTCTTTACTGTGCCTCTGTCTGGTCGTGACACAGTGAAGACCCCCAGTAAACATGTACGATCATCCATCCACTTGGCAATATTCCTGTTGAGGGGTGTCAGTGAGGGGCTTCTGCCTAACATGGATTGGGATCCTGTTTCTGGGTGTGGGGAACCTCTGGGTTATGTATCTGTCCCTCCAGCACATCCTATTTCATTATGTGTTGAGGCTGACATCTGTCACTCTCACAGCTCCAATGGCTTTGATTTCCTATGGTGGAGCATGTCCATTACTCCTGTGTTGGACATGGCCTTGTACAACAGACATACAATGCCTCTGTGTAGGCGGTCTGTGACTGCATTCAGTTGGGGTGTCTACAGCCAGGCAGCATATGACATATATTTCACACCCTTTATCCTCCAGGTGGGGTAACTATGAGGTCTTGCGAACCGCAGCAGGTGTCACATCCGGTACATCCCATATGAGTCATTGTACTAGATTATGGGTCTGATAAGGGAACAGTACAGCGGCACAGTGACCTCTGTTGATGTAGATGTGAATCCTTTCATGATACGGTGTCCAATATCAACAATCTTCCTAGCCACATTGGCATTGTGAGTGTCACATGACAGATTACTGTCGACTTGTATCCCTAGGTCCCCGATTACTCCTTGCATACATAATGGTTTGCCACCTATGTGGTAATTTGTGTGTACCTTGTCTGGTATTTGGTGGGACATTCATACTGTCCAGTGTCTTCAGGATGTCTGGGTGGAGTTCTTGTGTGTGAGAGTGTGGTCTGTCGCATGCTACAGACTGTACACAGGTTTTGACTAAACTTAGGTGCACATGGGTGGTCTCCGCTGCTTTGTGCATTGTCAGTTACCTGGCCATATGGGTGTCTGTGCTGCATATGGACACTCCCCCTCCTTTGATGTTTTGGTCCAGATGTTGGGGCCATAACGCATGATATGTGGTATAACCTGGTAGTGCTGGTGTGCTATCACTAGGCTTGCAGCAGGCTTCTGTCACTGCACAGACATCGATGTTCTCCATAATGGGAAGTGCCTCAGGGGCATGCATATTGCAGTTTACACATCTGGCATTGGTCAGCATTACCCTTATGACTACCCTTATGTTTCTTACCACTTATGTTTTCTAGGGTGGTGGGTAGTCTTTTTGGCCTTGCCTACATACGGCTCTGTGGAGGTGGCAAAGGCCTTATCCAGTATCCAGACGCACAGGGGTAACAGGTGCAAGCCATCCCTGGAACAGCAGCATGACTTGTCATGCTTGACATCTCAAGCAGACAGACATTAGACCCTCTTGGACTGACAGCTGTAACTGTGCCAGCTGTTAAACATGATCATTCTGTGTTTGTACTGTGGCATCATTCTTGGTGAGGGTTGGATGCTGCACATGGCCAGTGTCATACAGGCCTGGGGTACATACTCAGAGAGCTCATTCATGTCTCTTTTCATGTAGACCAGGGAGGTACATCTCAGGTCATTCACACCAGCATGGACATTGAGTGCATCATATTTCTGCTTGCTTTGGGGTGACCTGCTTACTTGTGTTATGTGGCATTTTGTGGCAGCCTACAGGCAGCTTACTCTACCCTTTCCCTTGTTCAGTCTGGTGAGAGGGACAGCAGTGTGTCTGCCTATACAGACACCTATTACAACTGTATCAGGCATGTTGTTTCTCCTTCTGGCCTGTGACTGTTTGGCACACCAGCTTTGTGTACTATGCATTGCATGTGCTATGTTTGGAGGTTGTGGTTGCTTGTGATCTGCTTTGGAGGCTTCTGTTGGTGTGGTGTGTTTGTAATTAGGGCCTCCGGGAATGTTTTTCTGTGTTTATGTGTTTGGTTTACAGTTGAGGGCGGCCACGGTGGTGCAGTGGTTAGCATTGCCGCCTCACAGCAAGAGGTTCTCCAGTTCGATCCTCGGCTGGGGTGCCTTCTGTGCGGAGTCTGCATGTCCTCCCTGTGGTCGCGTGGGTTTCCTCCGGGTGCTCCGGTTTCCTCCCACATCCCAAAGACATGCTGCAGGTGGATTGGACACTCTAAATTGGCCCTAGGTGTGCGTGTGAGTGTGCCTTCTGTGGAAGGTTGGGCGCCGGGCTGGCAACTCGACACTGTAAAACTCCACTGCCATTCAATGTGCGGACAGGTGATCCGCTGTGGCGACCCCTAACCGGGATAAAGCCGAAAGAAGAAGAAGAAGATGTGTTTGGTTTACAGTTGTGATAGGTCTATGTGGGACTGGGTTTGTGGTGTATGTGGTTACCTTCTCCTCCTGACTAGTTTTGACAGTACTGAGTTGGGGGAGCTCAACCTCTGGTTTGGATACATGGTTGCATCTATCACATATATTTGTATTTATTGGGGGGAGTTGTAGTTGTCTGTGTACTTGGGGCAGGTGTCACATTGCCTCTGGATTCACAGATTCTACTTGTTGTGGCTGGACTTAGTGGATTGTATGTGTGGACATATGTTATTGCCATACTACTGGTCAGTGATTACTTCCCTTTTTATGTTTGCTCTATCATGTGGTAGCTTCCTCATTCTCTTGCATGGTGTGGTAATGGCTGGAGTCCAGCATGCCAGATGCCTGCATGTATGGCATTGTGTGTTGTTGTTATTTGTGATTGCATACTCCAAGCATTCCTGGCTGTGTTCATGGAATGCCTGTATAACATGTTCTGCGGTGTGTGCCATATTCTGCACTTGCACAGGGCCTTTCGTGGATTCCACATCGGTTTGGAGGGCTGCAACCTATGCTTTACACATGTTTTTCACTGTGGTATTCTGGCCAGGGACTGGGGTCGGGATTTGTATATCCAGTGTGATTACTCTATGGTCTGGTCTTACCGGTGAAGGATACACTTCTCATCTTGCCATCCAGTATACATGTTGCTGATTATCACATCCAGTATGCTTACCCCTCTTGTGGGAGTGGTACATTGTTCCTGGGCATTTTGGTTTATGGATTCTGGGAACTTTTCTCCGACTGTGTTGGTGCTAGTATAATGCTCCCGGTGTACGTCTGGGTATTTTCACTCAAGCAATATAATGTTGTTTTGGGGGCTTGACATATTCATGTATTCCAACATGGGCCAGGTGCAGTTCCTGGTATTAGGACAGTAGTCTGCAGCAGGTTATATACTGGGAGTCGGTTTTAGCCATTGGTATTTGACCATGGCTAATCCATGCTGCTTTTTGTTGTGGTACCAACATGGGGGTGTGGTTATCCTTGACATTTATTGCTAGTCACCCTCCTTTTGTAGCTTGTTCCATGTTTTGCGGCTGTACAGCACAGTATGAGGTGTGACCTGGTAGTGTTAGGGTGCTGATGTGAGCCTTGACCCAGTTCTCTATTACAGGACTGATATCTACATTCTTCATACTGTGTGCGTTTACACTGCACACATCTTGCTGTTTAGACTTCTGGCATTGGGTAGCATTACTTCTAGGTTCCTATCCCTTGTGGTACGTATGAAGGTGGGTTTGTGTTTTGAGACTTACCTATTCAGGGCATGCTGTGGGTACTGACAGCCTTTGCCAGTATCCATGGGGCATGGCATGATAGGTGCACGCCACCCCTAGCAGGTGGTGCATCATGTCATGCTCCGCATGTCTTCCCAGCCTGAAACACATTGGCTCCCCTTTGACTAACTTTATTACTTCAGCCAGTTATTGCACTTGATCATCCCATCGTCATTTTGTGGCTTCATGCTTGGTGAGGGTGGATGTTAGTCAGGGTGCTCAGGTGTGCATATAGTACATGGTGTTACATTATTTAACACATGGCATTCATGCCTCAGGTGGTTCTGCAGGGCTGCCTCAGTCGGATGCGCATATTACACTTCCCTGTACATGTTTGTGAGCAGGTCATGTCAGTTTAGGCATCCATGTTATTATTTGAGTGAGTCAGAGGGGGTATCATTCCCAGGGTTCCTACTGAGCCAGTGTATGTGCTATGCGTTGCCTCTTTGCCAAGGCCAGGGCATACTGGGCACACCTCCTTCTGCCTACTGGGGCAAGCTCAGGTTGTTCCTCCTCCGAGTTACGCTCTGCCTGTGATGGCCTTGGCAATGGTGGGGGGCTGTTTGGCCCAGCCCTATGCTGGTCCTGCTGCAGCTGTTTTTGCAAGATCATATTATGTAGCATAGCACATACCATGACAATTTGGGTACATGTAGTTGGTGTGTACTGCAAGGCTCCACCAGATGTGTCCAGACACTGGAACCATGACTTGAGCAGCCCAAACACACGCTCTATTACATTACGTGTTTGTGCATGTGCCTCATTATGGCGTTCCTGTTCAGGTGTGTGTGCGTTTCTGATGGGTGTCATCAGCCACAGCTCCAGTGCATAACCTGCGTCCCCCACTAGGTGTCCATGAGGGATGTCCCCATTGGCAAATGTCTGGTACAGCTGCGTCAAATGCCAGATGTGGGAATCATGGTAACTCCCAGGGCAGCCAGCACACACATTCATTATTATGCCCTGGGCATCACACACGACCTGGCAGTTGATGGAGGGGAAGCCCTTGCGGTTAATGTAGGCCCTACCCCGCTCACCGGCTGGTGCTTTGATGCGTATGTGCGTGCAGCCTATTGCACCCACTACCTCAGGGTATTCCACTATTTGCTGGAAGAGACTGATATTGCTGGCCAATACCTCACGGGCATTGGGGAAATATACATGATCACCGACATGTGCTGACATGGCATCCAGGAACTGGTGCAGTACCCTGGAGGCTGATGCCTGTGATATCCCCATCATATCACCAGTTGGTCTCTGGAAGGTACCTGTTGCTAGTATTCTTAGGCCAACACATACCTTGGTTTCCACTGGGATGGGTTCCCCTCTGTTGGTTCTGTGTGTGAGGCGTGGCCTGCACAGCTCAACTATTTGCTGCAGGAGCTCTCTGTCCACTCTATAGTGCTCTACTATCTCCAGCTCATGTAACCCGTGGTAGGTGACCCTGGGCCTGTACACTCTTCTCTGTCTCCTCAGTGTGGGTTATGCAGCAGAAGTCAGGTCCTCAGCTCGAACAGGGTGAAAGTAGTCAGTATCTTCCAAAAATTGTAGGAACTCCAAGATCAGTGATAACACAAGTTTATTGCCACGACACAAAACACTCCATAAATCAATAATGGTTAAGTGCTTTCATCTGAATCCCTCAGACTTCTTCAGAACCAAGATTATCACTTAAGACACCCCTTATATACTTAATTAAGCGCCAAAAAATCATACTGAATAAATTCTTAAAGAAACATTTTGTTACATATATATGTTGTTAAAAAATCTTAAAAAACTTGATAAGACATGTAGATTCCTTGTAATGCATATAAAAAATGGTATTACAATACTGTATATTAATGCTCTAGTTAAGTATTATTACTGTGCATACAATATACAAAAATCCTAAAAACTGAATACAATATATAATATACAATGTAGTCTAGTGTATAGGTAAATCCCTAAATGAAGTTTGGGTATGGCAATAATCCATATGAATTATTGTCAGTTGATCAATATTTGTCAGTATGTATAAACATCTATAAAAATTGTATTAATTTTATAAAATATGATAATTTATAAATTTTTTAAAATTTTATATTTTATGTAATTTTATAACAGTTTGTGTCTCTCATCCCCGGTCCAAAAGTAAAAAAGGCTTAATACTGATATAATCATTTAGACCGGGGGGAGTTGTTGCATCACAAAAAATTTGCCATTCACTTTCTTTATATGATAAATAAGTTTTCCAGTTGCCACCATATACAGACAATTCAACCTGATCAATTATTGTGAATTTAAATGTATGGTCCTCACCCTTATCCAACACGTGCCTACTAAGTGCGTTTTTAGTGTCTTTTTTCTTGATTCTGTGCAAATGTTCATAAACCCTTGTTTTGAGTTTCCTCTCTGTCTTGCCTACGTAGTAGGCAGGGCAGATGGTACAAGTGGCGAGGTACACTACCCTCTGACTATTGCAGTTCCCTTTAATACTCCAACATCGGGTGTTCAGTAAATTGTCTAATTTGACACTACTGTTTTCGTTAATGTTGTTGCACTGATTACAACAACCACACTTTTTTGTTCCACTCCGATTCTTACTATACTTAGTTCTGGAACCAACCTCTAATAACTTTTTCAAGTTGGGGGCAGTCTTACATACACATGTGGGCTTATACCCTATATATGATGTAATATTGTCAGATGTATTTAACAATTCCCAGTGTCTGTTTAAAATTTCCTTCACCAGGTTGGTATATGGGTTGAACATAATTACACAAACTATTGTATTAAAACCTGAATGGATTATTGCTATACCCAAACTTCATTTAGGGATTTACCTATACACTAGACTACATTGTATATTATATATTGTATTCAGTTTTTAGGATTTTTGTATATTGTATGCACAGTAATAATACTTAACTAGAGCATTAATATACAGTATTGTAATACCATTTTTTATATGCATTACAAAGAATCTACATGTCTTATCAAGTTTTTTAAGATTTTTTAACAACATATATATGTAACAAAATGTTTCTTTAAGAATTTATTCAGTATGATTTTTTGGCGCTTAATTAAGTATATAAGGGGTGTCTTAAGTGATAATCTTGGTTCTGAAGAAGTCTGAGGGATTCAGATGAAAGCGCTTAACCATTATTGATTTATGGAGTGTTTTGTGTCGTGGCAATAAACTTGTGTTATCACTGATCTTGGAGTTCCTACAATTTTTGGAAGATACTGACTACTTTCACCCTGTTCGAGCTGAGGACCTGACTTCTGCTGCATAATTTTGTGTTTTGGTTGTTTGGTGTACTTTTACGTAGTTTCGATTATGGCAGACACCGGGTCCCCTTCTGCTTCATTGGGCAGGGACGAGTATTCACAACTCCGTGCGGATGTAACGTCACTTCAAAGTGACGTGAGTAGGTTGCTGGAGCTTGTGGGCAAGCTCTCCGAGTGTATCCAACATGGAGGATCCAACGGTTCAGGGGTACGGACGGTACCGAGGGAATCACTAACAAGAAGTCGTATTAACTTGGTAGCTTCAGAGAGCGAAGACGACATTCCAAACGGGCAAGGATTAATAAAATCTACCGGAACGCCTAGAACGCCTAGAACAGATTTAGACCTTGACATAAAGGAAGCGGACATTAACTTATCGCCAACCGGTGACTTTACTTTTGACCTCAGCCTTTTACAGCAAGAATAGGCGTACAGACTGGGGGCCAAACCTAAAAGGAAGGTACAAACTAAATCATATTCTGCTTCACTTACCACGAGACAAGAGCACAGTAAATGTACAGATTTTAGAGAAAATATCTCGAGTTCTGGTTTTAAAAATAAGACTGTTCACAAACATGGAAGTATTTTTGAATCTAACAAAAATCGTAAACAAGTTAATGTTGTTAATGATGTTTTAAATGATTTTTTAAGTGAAAATGTTGAATATTTTTCTGAAAGCAATAACTGTGACTTCAATAGGGACGTAAATGACAATTTTTATGAACCCATCAAAGAGAAGATTTGTACAATGGGCAAAAAATTAATCACACTGAAATGTGTAAAAACTGATAATGCATATTTAGGTAAATGTTTAAAATTGGGTATTGTTCCAAAAGGCATTCGCTTTTTTAAGCTACCACTAGGTTTAAAATATACTGAAGAAATTATTGGTGAATTTAATGGAATGTTTGATGATTTTGGTTTCCATTTTATTAAGAAACTAATTAAATTTAATGATGGTAAAATATCTGTTTTGATGAATGAGCTTGAAACTATTAATGAAGAGATTGTTCAAAGCACTAATTTTGATGACTGGCAGGACTTGTATCACAAGCAGTTTACATATGCTGAGAATAAAGCTAAGAGTGTATACAGCAGAAAGTTAAAGAAGCTAGACAGGGACATTGAGTTATATAGAGAACATAAGGCATATGTTTGGCCACGCCCTAATATAGGTAGAGATGGTCCTGACAGAAATTACACCAAAAAAAGTGAAAGGACAAATGAATATTCAAATTTTCAAGGGGGGAGATACCATCCTGCACCCAAGCAATACCAGAGAAAATATTAAAATTCAAGGAAATAGGCCCCAAAATGACGTATTTTGAAGGGCATAATGATGTTTACTCTTTGAAGGACACTGGCACATCAACTACCCCAGACAATTTGAGTTGTATTACACAGGAAGAAGAAGTAACTATTTTAAATAGTTCTGAAAGATTAGTTAATAACACAGACGGAGTATTTCACAATATAGATGATACACATACAAAAAATAGACAGGTACCATTTGTTTCATCTTTTGCTGGGTTTAAGGTTTATAATTACACTGACTTTTTTGTTTCATATGATTTTTTTAACCTTTTCAGCAAAGGAATGAAGTATATCCCGACTGTGAAATTTAATCTTGTTGATATGGTCAGGGAAATAAAATTATACTGCTGGAGACTTAATTTAGCCCTACAATTTAGAGACAAAAATGATACTGGCTCTGTTAGTTACCAACAAGGACAGCGGCTCTGTAAAAAGAGTTCATACATTCCCAATCCTCATCCTGAAGTTGCGCTGTTTGAGAAAATGGTCTGTAAAGACATCTACAGACTTTATAAAGATACACATAAGACAAACATCTTGAGTTCACTTTTTGAAGATAATTTGACCACAGGGGAGAGAGACTTTTTACAAGAAATTGTGAACAATAAAAACATCAGATTAATGAAACCTGATAAGGGTGGGGGTATTATTATTTTTGATACAGTTAATTATACTAAAGCAATACATGACATTCTTTTTACATCAGGTAATTATGAAGAAGTTTCATTGAATCAGATCAACATCGGTTATCGCAGGATTGATTTAGTTATTGAAGAATATTTGATGGACAATCGTATTACTAATGAGGTTTATCACTTTTTGAGAACGGAATATCCAAGAATGGCTCACATTTTTGGAATCCCAAAAATACATAAATCATTAGAGACTCCACCTTTTAGACCTATTATTGCAGGTTCTTTCTCTAAGACCTACAACATGGGAGTCACGATTGACCAGTGGACGAAACATATTTACAACATTGTCCCCCATCTCATAAAAGACTCTTGGGAATTTTTGAGTAGGTTAACCCCTGATATTTGGACTGAGGAAATGACTTTCTTAACAATAGATGTCCAGGATTTATTCTCCTGTATTCCTTGTTCTACAGGTTTAGATTATTTTGAAAACAGCCTAAAAAAGTACTCAGGACTTAGTTGGGACAGAATCACCTTAATCCTGGACATGATGGGGTTAATACTTGACTACAATTATATTCAATTCGAAGGAGAATATTTCAGGCAAACCAGGGGGTGGCTATGGGGGCATCTTGTGCCCCCATTTTCGCCAACCTGGTTATGCTTGAATGGGAAAATCAATTTCTTTTTTCCAGTGAATTCTTCAAAAACATTTCCCTTTATTCCAGATATTTGGATGATATATTCATTATATGGAAGGGTCCGACTGATGACATCATGAGATTTATTGACTACATAAATTCCAGCACCGACTTTTTAAGATTTACATTCAAGAAAGAAAAATTAGGTATTGCCTATTTAGACACTTTTATTAGTACATCTTCTGAAGGATTTGTCTCAAAGATATTTAGAAAATCTACCTTTTCAAATGATTACATTGAATTTGGTAGTTGTCACCCCCAACATATTTTTAAAAATGTCCTTAAGGGACAATGCATTCGGGCAGCGAGGATGTCATCCACCAAAGACATTATGGAAAAAGAAATAGATGGCATCTCCCGAATGTTTTTGGAAAGAAACTATCCAAGAAGAATGGTGGAGAAGGTGGCCCGCTTTGTCAAAAACAATTGGGACACGAAATACAGACCCTTGTTAGGAGAACCCTTAGTGATAAACAAGAAGATGAATTCAGGTTTTAATACAATAGTTTGTGTAATTATGTTCAACCCATATACCAACCTGGTGAAGGAAATTTTAAACAGACACTAGGAATTGTTAAATACATCTGACAATATTACATCGTATATAGGGTATAAGCCCACATGTGTATGTAAGACTGCCCCCAACTTGAAAAAGTTATTAGAGGTTGGTTCCAGAACTAAGTATAGTAAGAATCGGAGTGGAACAAAAAAGTGTGGTTGTTGTAATCAGTGCAACAACATTAACGAAAACAGTAGTGTCAAATTAGACAATTTACTGAACACCCGATGTTGGAGTATTAAAGGGAACCAGACCTCTCAACCATACCGAATTACTCGGTTTTTACCGAGTTTTGGGGTCCAAATGAAGGGTTGCCACGATTCCCGAGTGGCACCCCTTCATTTCCGATTTTTTTCTTTTGGTTTGCTTAATGTTTTCAAATTTTGCGCTGTTGAGCTGACGTCATCACGTGCGCGATGACGTCAGCTCCGTCAGGGTTGTCAACCAGTCGGAATTGAGCTCCTGTAGCTCACGTCATCATTTGTGGCTCATTTGGATTACTTACTTGGTTTGGATATGCGAGCGGGAAAAAATAACTTTAGTTTACTTGTTGTCGTTGAGGAAGCGATTTTGTGGATTACTTGCTTATTTTGGGCCAGAATTATCATTGAGGAAGCACTCAGCAGCAGCTCCTTTTGCATCATCGTATTTATTACGGGGCCGAGTACTGGATTTCTGTGGTCGTTGTATGAAGCAAGTATTATTGGGGAAGCAGCAGCTTGGCCCGGGAGCTGCACTCGTTGAATCATGGCTCAGTTAACTAGTAAGTGTGGGATGAGAGATTGCTGCTCTGTAGAGTTAAGTAATTTTTAGTGAGAATGATTTGTGTTTGTGAGAGAATGATGATGTGTGTTTGTGTGTGTGTGCGCTTTGACCGAGTTTAGTAATGCCTACATTTTAGCTGTCTGTAGAAGTAATTTTTTAGTGACACTGAACTGATAAAACAAAAAGTGAACCTTTAGAGCGACCAAACGGCAAGTTATCAGTTAAATAAACACTGTCGATGTTGAATTCACGCCAAAAACAGGAAGGCTCACTTTAATTCCAAGAGATTTATTTAAAGCGCTTTTCGCAAACGAAAAGCGAAAGCGCTTTAAATAAATCTCTTGGAATTAAAGTGAGCCTTCCTGTTTTTGGCGTGAATTCAACATCAACAGTGTTTATTTAACTGGTAACTTGCCGTTTCGCCTAAAGGTTCACATTTTTTTTATTAATTTTTAGTGAGATATGGGCACTCCATGCATTACTGCAATATTTTAGTTTGCTAAGCAAAGATGACTCGTCTGCATGTAGATTGTAAAACATAAAAGCAGATTATTTGGCAATGTCTTTCATTTGTTGCTGTCAAGGATGCAATCTAATAGATAAGGTTTCTAAACTGTAAACATCCTTCTGCTTTCAGTCGCTTTGATTAGTAAATGCAATCAAATCTGAATGTTAAGGGGTCCCTTAATGCATGCCTCACCAAAGTGGAGTTTAGTATCTCATACAGTGAACTAACCTCTTTCTTTGTTTTTATTATTGTAGACTTCTGTTTCTAATATTATTGCTGTAAAGTCTTACTTTTATTTATTATTTTTTTTAATTTACAGTAATAATGTGCTTGGTTGTAGGCAATGAAATAATTCTGAAGATGAACTTGAACAGGAAATATAAAGTCCACTGATACGCTGAATTCTTGCAGCTATGTCTGATAGTTTCAGGGTTGGACATATCAAAGGGAAATTGGGGTTGTAATAGTCTGCACATTAATTAGGCAGAGAAAGTGCTGTTAAGGTTCTCACTAAGTACTGTCATAACCGAGAGAAGAAATAAACAAACAGTGCTCCAAATATAAGATGTAGAAACAGAGAAAGTCTCTAAGAAAAATATTATTTGAAAAAAATATATAACATTTGCAGGATGAAGCACAGTTTACTAAGAGGAGGTAATTAACATGGGAAGGGCAAACATTCAGATTATGTTTACTGAATAGGAGACTGGTGTGTGTGGGTGCGCACTTTAGCTGAGTTCAGTAATGCTTCCCATTTAGCTGCTTTGTAGAGTTAAGTAATTATTTGGCGAGAATGGTGTGTGTGTGTATGTAGAGTTCAGTAATGCTTTAGCTGTAAGTTTAGCTGCTCTAGTATGTACAGAGTTAAGTAATGCTTTAGTGAAACGGAGTGTGAACCTATTAGCCAGCACATACATTCTTAGAAAGATAGTATAGCCTGTTGGAATTGAGCAAAGGAGCTGACGTGAATGCATTTTTTGCTGTTTGGAAGCAGGAATGGTGCTGCTGGTTCAACAAACAAGCTGCAAGGTGATTGCTGCACTGTAGTGTGTGTGGAAGGAACCCTGAGGACTTTGCAGATTTCTGGAAACAAGCCCCAGGGCTGCAGAATGTGGAAACAGAGGTATTTAATGTCTTATGCTGTGGCTGAAAAGATTCTAATGATTATGCTGTGAAACACAACAGAGATATTTATTATGTTGTGGTTGAGCTTCTGAAAACAAGCCCTGAAGTATTTATTAAGCTGAATGAAGGCTGTATTATGCTGAACTGAAGGCTGTATTTATACTGAACTGAAATTTATTATGCTGAACTGAAGGCTGTATTTATTATGCTGAAGTGAAACTTATTCTGACCTGAAGGCTTGTGTGTGTGTGTACATTAGTGTTTATGGTAAATGGGGTGCAATAGCCAGGTAATTGGACATTAGAATGGCTGCAGGAGGGCTCTGGTGCCATATTTTGCTTGTCTGTTCTTCAGTTTGTGTTTAAAAGTGGTATCCCGCAATTCCATTGGAATGGGCGGGGTTCTGTAAATATGTATGTAAATTTTATGTTAAGCAGCGTACAGATTTGTACCTATTTTTTATGGGCCTTGTCCAGATTTTTGATGTTTCCAGGTTGAGAGGTATGAAGGGAACTGCAATAGTCAGAGGGTAGTGTACCTCGCCACTTGTACCATCTGCCCTGCCTACTACGTAGGCAAGACAGAGAGGAAACTCAAAACAAGGGTTTATGAACATTTGCACAGAATCAAGAAAAAAGACACTAAAAACGCACTTAGTAGGCACGTGTTGGATAAGGGTGAGGACCATACATTTAAATTCACAATAATTGATCAGGTAGAATTGACTGTATATGGTGGCAACTGGAAAACTTATTTATCATATAAAGAAAGTGAATGGCAAATTTTTTGTGATGCAACAACTCCCCCCGGTCTAAATGATTACATCAGTATTAAGCCTTTTTTACTTTTGGACCGGGGATGAGAGACACAAACTGTTATAAAATTACATAAAATATAAAATTTTAAAAAATTTATAAATTATCATATTTTATAAAATTAATACAATTTTTATAGATGTTTATACATACTGACAAATATTGATCAACTGACAATAATTCATATGGATTATTGCCATACCCAAACTTCATTTAGGGATTTACCTATACACTAGACTACATTGTATATTATATATTGTATTCAGTTTTTAGGATTTTTGCATATTGTATGCACAGTAATAATACTTAACTAGAGCATTAATATACAGTATTGTAATACCATTTTTTATATGCATTACAAGGAATCTACATGTCTTATCAAGTTTTTTAAGATTTTTTAACAACATATATATGTAACAAAATGTTTCTTTAAGAATTTATTCAGTATGATTTTTTGGCGCTTAATTAAGTATATAAGGGGTGTCTTAAGTGATAATCTTGGTTCTGAAGAAGTCTGAGGGATTCAGATGAAAGCGCTTAACCATTATTGATTTATGGAGTGTTTTGTGTCGTGGCAATAAACTTGTGTTATCACTGATCTTGGAGTTCCTACAATTTTTGGAAGATACTGACTACTTTCACCCTGTTCGAGCTGAGGACCTGACTTCTGCTGCATAATTTTGTGTTTTGGTTGTTTGGTGTACTTTCCTCAGTGTGGGTTGTCTGGCACCATCTGCATTGTCACCACCCTCAGCAAGTCGCCTATGTCTCATTATGACAGCTATGGCAGCCCTAACATTTCTGCTCTAAGTGAAGCTTTTTCAGTTTTCACTTCTATTAGCTTACTCCTGTCTTGCAGTGTCTCTTAAGAGAAACATCCTGCACTACTGTTTGCAGAGTTTTAAGTGCTGGGCAGGGCTACTATTCTGCCTGTGTAATTGCCTGCTTCTAATTGTTTTCACCTGCTAGCTTCAGCAGTAATCCTTGCTAGCTTCCTACTAATTCTGTTGCTTCCTTTTTCCTTTCTGTTTCCTCAGGGAGGAGCAACGTGCATACCAGCAGAAACACGCTCACAGTGGCTTACACGCGCGCACACGTGCTTACACGGTTCAGAATCTACTTATTCGGGTTAAAACGCGTGCACACCCGCGCAAACTGTGTTACAAGTCTGCCAACTGCCTCCTACATGCTCAGCCTGCCCTACACACGCGCACACCAGCGCAAACAGTGTTAAACATCTACCAACACGCTCCCACATGCTCAGTCTGCCTTACACGCGCACGTTGCCCTGCTCGCGCTTCATGGCGCGCACATATGCGCATGCACGCCCAGCAAGAAACTTTAGTGTAAGTAACAGTGTACACCTTCCATTTCTTGACTTTCCCACACTTATCTTGTGGCACTCCTCTTTCCCTGATCTGTGTCTGTCATATGTCATGTTACACTGACCTCCAATGAACTGCATTTCTTTCTACCATTCCCCCCTGTGATGTCACCTATCTCCTACTCTATTCCTCCCCCTTATGTATCTCTTACACTACTCAGACTGTGCTCATTTGCTATGTGACTGTGAGATTCAGTATCCTAACCCTCATTTACATGAGATTGCCTACTAATGCTTAGTTACATGTGTTACACTCAGCTTCCCCCCTTAGCAACCACTACACGGTGGCCATGCTGTTTTTGGTCTGCTGGTCCCTGCATTGTCATTCCATGTATTGCATAAAACCCACATTTGTGGGTTTATAACCTTCATTTTTATGTTTTATACAGCGCAGCCCGTTTGCACGGGGCTGCGCTGGGTTTAAACATCGCCGAAAAAAATATATATATTTTTATTATTTTTGCATTGGGTTACCTTGCCAATGGCCACATATTTGGCGATTGGCATGCTGCCTGAGACATATGCACCCTTTATTTGGAGCTGACATGGCTCCATTGTGAAATTTGCAGAAACTTACTCAGTTGTCAACTGAGTACATTTCTGCAGCTAAAACGTCTCTTACACGGGTTGGTTTCTGCTTCGTGGTTCGCTAATATACCTCATTTGCATACCTTTCAGCTGCAAGTGAGGTATTTAGCATGTCCACGGCCAGTCCGTGTAAGAGACGTTTTAGCTGGTCTCTTACACGGAGTTTAGGGCTGTTCCTGGATCGCGAGGCTTGCATGGAGTGTTACACGTCTCTTACACTTCATGCAAGCCTTCGTGAATCCTGCCCATATATGTGATTAAAATAGGAATTAAATTATATGGTGCAGTGCCCATTAATTCTACTTGAGTATTCTTTACATATATTTATCAAAAATATCAAATCCCATGAGATTAGTTGCTTTGCATATTTTTTCAGCTATGATTTGAGGTCGAGCATTTAGTTACTTAATTCTAGGGTGCTTGAAAATCCTTAACTTGAAAAGGATTTCCATGAAATTTTTGACAAACATTATTATCCTTCTATCATGAGGTTGAATGAATATCAGTATTTACCAGTATTTCATGCAATGTAATGAATATAGTAGTATTTTATATGACTTCTATATCAGCTGAGAATAAATATTACATTACATTTGTTTAATGGCAGAAGGAGACAATAAGTCTGTCTTGCCTGGCATTTTATGTACCTCACCATTCTATCTCCCCTTCATTTCTAATTTCCCTTTACCCTTTTGCAACCTGCTCCATGTCCTCTTGAATGCCTGCGTTCTTTACTACCATTTCTGGGGTCTACTACACCCTCCTTGAATGTCCTTTTACATATCCAGTGAATAGTTATCCCCTACACAAATGATCCATTACCCTTTTTCCTGTGAATACCGTAATACAATTCTCTCTGGAGTTTTTTTTTTATATAGGCACATAATCTAAAATACTGGTACTGTAGGAACAATAGAGACAATTGAATCTATGGACCATGTTCCCTTCTACAGCTTCTTCTAGTATCCCCCCTCCTCAGTTTCAGCAACCAATCACTTAATATACCCTAGCCTGCTTGGATAGTACTTTCTACTTCACCTGTTTTACTGCAGAAGTCTGGACTATTGTTATATGGTACAGCTTCAATATGCATTTCATCATTTGAATGTAAAATACTTTTTCTTAAAAAATCTATAGGTGATCTGTATTAAAATAAAAATGTATGTTTAACTGTAGGAATGTCAACAGACACACCATTAAAGATTTTTCCCACTAGATATGATAACATGGCTAAAACTATACAGTGGCCAAGTCAAATGAAAGTACATGGATTTTTTAATGAGCAGGCAAAAATGAACTAATTTTTTTGATGTATTAATTGCAAACCTAAATGACAATCCACAAAAGTGACATTCTGCTTTGCATTCAGTGACTGCAGCTGCCAAGTCTACCCTAAGGACTAAAAGTGCAGACCTTCTCAGGGTAGTAAATTACAAACTATATGCTCAGCTGCTGCTTAGAAAACTGCATCTGAAAAACAATAGAAACTGAAAATTAAAGAAAGCAAAAAATGGATCCTGGACATAGGCAATAAATACGAGCATCTGCATTCATTAAAACAGGGAAAATAACTATCCAGTGAAGCACTTTGCATTCATTTAAGTTACAGGTAATATAACCACATTGTTCATATTATCATGGCATTAACAAATAATATGAGTAACACATGCAGATTGCATATTTAACAATAAAATGACTATTGTAAACAAAAAAAAGTACTAATAAGCAGTAGCAAAAGCTTTGCATGATAGAGGACAGTGTGCGTTTACAAGGTTTGACAAAGTTTAACACTGTAAAGACTGCAGTACAAATGGTTATGTTGTAAAATGCTATAGAATTTGTCAAGTTTGAAAGTATGGATCATTAACAATATCCTCCTGACATTACTGAGTAATTTGCAATACAGCATTTATTACTGGTATAATGCAGAGTGAAAGGACATTTGATAATACAGGGGAAAAAAATAAGAAATTAAAACTTAATCTAGGGAAAGGTTAATAGACAGGAAAATCTAATTTCTGTGATGCTGGACAGCCATGTTCAGTTAATACCACATATGCTGGAAGGGTGCTCGAATGGCAAGGTATGAGTGACATGCCGGGGAAGAGAGAGAGTTTGGCCTTTACATATTCTGGTAGTTTGTCTGGTAAAGTCCAGGAGGTCATCAGCAGGCAAACAAATGGAAAGACGTAGCCAGATGCCATTTACCCATGGAAACATGCACCTAGATCCTACGATGCCACTACATGTCAAGTACCAGGAGAAAAGGTAGAAAGGCAAGAAGAACATAAAATAGAAAAGCCTCCACTCCACCCCATAACAGCATGGTCTTATGTACCCCACTGCCCTGCATTTACCCTAAAGGTAACAAGTGACGTGGAAAGCACAGAAGAGAGTCCAGAGACTTTAGCGAAAGTACAAGGGAACAAAAATGTTCTCAAAAAAAGTATTTTGCAGCACGTTATTGTACTTCAGGAAAATAAAAACAGATACATCAGCGCTGGCTCAGTTTAATTTGTCTCACTGATATATATACTCACTTCATTTCATATGATATTGTTAACTTTTGATGTAATATTGCTTAGTAAAAGCCCCCCACACACCCCCTAACTATATATTCTAACTCCAGGGTCGCACTACAGTGGGGAAGGGGGCATATTCCATTTTCTTGGTAATAATACTTGTCAGTGAAATGAAGTGTCGGGCAAATGAAATTTCAAGTCATTTGGTCTCAGGGAAATGGGTGTCAGTCAAATGGGAGTTAGGTCAAAAGAAGTAGACCCATTTATTTATACTGTATATGTCTCAATTTTACCTAGCAGCACTACACAGTGGGTACAACATAATCCTATATAATATTTTGAAGCTGACACCAACCAGACTTAACATCTTTTTATGTAATTGTATGAAATACATTCAGAGCATCCCTGTACTGAGGGTATGGAGCTATTAACAATATATATATATATATATATATATATATACATATATATATATATATACATATATATATATATATATATATGGATTCACTTCATAACACTGAAACTTCATAATACTGAAAATGACAAAACTTCATAATACTGAAGACCAAAATACTGAAAGCTCAAAATACTGAATACTCAAAATACTGAAACTCAAAACACTGAAAACACATATTATGCATAAACTCAGCGTAAACAACATAAATCATAGCAATTTCTACCAAATATATGCAGGGCTGCAGCCTCACACCCTGCTAATTATATATATATCTACTCCAAGATTGCACTTAATACACTATGTGCAATCTTGGAGTTGATATATTTAATTAGCAGGGGTGTGCAGGGCTTGCCCTGCATATATTTGGTAGAAATTGTTATGATTTATGTTGTTTAAGCTGAGTTTACGCATAATATGTGTTTTCAGTATTTTGAGTTTCAGTATTTTTAGTATTCAGTATTTTGAGCTTTCAGTATTTTGGTTTCAGTGTTTTGAGTTTCAGTATTTTGATATTTCAATGTTATGAAGTGAATCCATATATATATATGGATCCCCTACACTACACCAACACACCACAAACCTGACAGCCAAAACGCCGACACCAAAACACCAAAACCAAACAAAACCAACAGTCCACATTACCGAACACCATAACACCGACTCACAACACACACACAACACAAGCACACCAAAAACCTTACAAACTTACACTAAACCTTACATACACAACTATCTATGCACTAACCTTAATCCAAACCCTAACCCTAAGGTCCATCACTATCGCACACTTACCTTACCTGCACCCTAACCCTAAAGTCCACCACTATTGCACACTTACATTACCCGCACCCTAACCCTAAAGTCCATCACTATCGCACACTTACCTTACCTGCACCCTAACCCTAAAGTCCGTCACTAATGCACACTTACTTTTCGAACTGTCGGTTATTTCTGTTTTTGGTGTTCTCATCGCTGGCGTTTCGAACTGTCGGTGTTCTCAGGTAGACCCATACATATATATATATATATATATATATATATATATATATATATATATATATATATATATATATATATATATATATATATATATATATATATATACATACACACACACACACACACACACACACACACACACACACACACACACACAAAGTGATTTATACCTCTATATAATATCTTGAAGATGTATCAGGGTCTGCTAATTACCTGGGCATATCTGGTGATGTGGCGACATGATGGTTAGCACTGACCGCTAAGCCTCTTTTCAAAAATGGATACTCTCTGTGTGAAGTTTGCATGTCATTCCTGCATCTGAGTGGATTTTTCACAGTGTTCTTTGGTTATCTTTGATGATCCAAAGACTTCTTAAGTGGCAATGGTCAAATTTTCCCTAGGTATGGATGTAATTGGCATATGAGCATGTGCATCTGAATGTGATGGGCGAGCTTCCCACTAAGGACCGGTTCTTAATATGCATGTGAGATCTTAGAACAGGCTCCATCTCCGTGCAAACCTTAAATGGAAAAAATGGAGACAGATAGTGGATGAATGGATGGTAAGTATTTTAAAGAAAATCCTGAATGGAAACAAAACGAAAGACTTTGGCATGAAAGGCAAGTATAGGTGAAACAACTGTAAGCCTTCTTAAGTGGCAATGGTCAAAATTGCTGTCCAGGATCAAGAAGGAGCAGTTGCCCAATTAGAAGCAATCACTCCTTAGCCTGAACAAGCAAATAAGAACAGTAGTGAAATCCTCTAAAGCCAACTTCGAGTTCAAATTGGCCACAACTACTACAGACAGTCATAAGGCCTTCTTCATATATGTCCGCAATCTCAGAGGAAGCACCCAGATCTGTTCAGAACTGGTGGTCAAGGACACCACATATACAAATGCTGTAGATATAACCAATCTACTGACTGACAGATTCAGCGAAAACTTCTCCCCTCTGTCCCCCATCAGTAAATCAGAACATCTCCAGTACCTCCCCCACACTCCTTATATCTAGGGAACAGGTCATCACTGTCCTCTCAAATGCAAAAAATACAGCCTCCATGGGACCCAATAACATCCCAGGCTGCATCCTACATGAACATGCACCATTAGACACCCTATTCAGCCAAAGCCTGAGTACAAGCTTTGGCCCAGCTGAGTAGAGGACAGCCACTCTCATCCCTTTACACATAGGTGGAGTGTCCACCAATCCAGGAAATTATAGACCCATCAGCCTAACTAGCCTGGACTGCAAGGCCATGGAACAGATTATCATGGCCCTCATTAACGGGAGCATTTGCAACCTCAAAACAGTCAACACCACACAGTTTGGCTTTGTCAAGGGGAGTTCTTGTCTGTTAAATCTGGTTGACTTCTTTGAGACAGTCATCAAAGCCATGGACGAGGGGAAGACGGTGCTCACCACCTACCTTGACCTGGCTAAAGCCTTCAACACTATTCCGCACTCGAGCATAGTAGATAAAATATCTCAACTAGGCATCAATCCATATGTTACCAGATGGTTAGCAACCTGGCTCACTGACAGAACCTACCTAATCAAAATAGAGGAAGCCACCTCAAGCAGTAGACCCGTAATGAGTGGCATATCCCAGGGATCAGTCCTGGGGCTTCTGTTATTTGGGATACAATTCTCTGAGGTGAAGGCCAAAACCAGTGGGCTATGGCTGACCAAGTTTGCAGATGACTGCAAGTTGGGCGCAGTCATCAATTCCCCAAGTGATGTGGACATCCTCCAAAAGGGTCTCACCCAAACAAATGACTGGTGCCAGAAACATGGCCTCAAGCTGAATGCCAAAAAATACATCATCATCCCCTTTGGGGAGAGTGATTCCCCCCATATTATCACATTAATGACAAATTCCAAAGTACAGAATTAGTAGTGAGGGATTTGGGCACCCAGGTTGATAGCAACCTGACTTGACCACTATGTTGCTTCCGTTGTACGGAAAGCTTTCTACATGGCCCACCTTATAAGTAAGGGTATCTCATCCAGGGACAAAGAGGTCATAAGATCCTGTATTCTTCCCTTATAAGGCTACAGTGCTCCCTTCGGCATGTACCTCACAAAGCACATGTAGCAGCTGGAGACACCATAGAGGCTCCTCACTAGGAGAATCCAGGGCCCTCAAACACCTACCCTGCACAGATAGGCTAAAAGACCTGTCCCTCTACTCAGTTTCATACAGACTCCTCAGAGGTGACCTCTGTCTGGCGTACAAAGCAATCTCAGACCCCGCCTTGATGGGACTGCTGCATATCCGCAAGTCAAGTTCCACTCAAGCAACCCATACACACTACCTTAACCTGGTCTGTGTTATCAATAGGACTTGTTAGCGGGACAGATTTGTGTCCCAGATACTCTCCCATCTGTGGAATAGACTCCCACTCAACGTCAAGCAGAGTACCTCATTATCCCGTTTTAAGCACAACCTGGATAACTGGATGGGAAACAGAAAATACATTCCTGGGATTCCACCTGTGTCCCTGCTGGACAGGGGGCGCTGGGTGCTGACTTGTCTACACATGGGTTAAACTCTAGGCTAGGCTTATAAGGGCCTCAGGGCCAATAACCTAGTAATCTCCTATGATCCTATGATTTATATATCATGAGTGTGGCTTGTTGTCTTAACATATCTACTTATATTTTACTTCTTAACCTGGCAGGTGAACTGTTTCAAGAACCTTTTTCTGTTCCATCTTGTACGAAAAAAAAAATGCTGGTCAAACAACTCAGCAGTATGTGTACAGAGCTAACAAGATAAAGGCAAGCACTGGCAAGGTTAAAGTATATAGAATACTTGCAAATTACAGTAAAACAGAACAGCAAATTAAGCAGTATGCTGATTAACACAAATTAACCTATGGCACGTGAGGAAGAGTAGACTAACTGTACAAAGCATGTACATGAACTGTGGAACACAGCTCTTTATATGTTTACATCATATGAAGGAGGGCATTGTACTTGTTAACTCATTTAGGAACAGAGACAGACAAATGGACGCATGCATCTGTTTCCACCCACACCCAAATACATATGAAAGTTAAAACTATGCCTTTAAAGACACTCTCTCAACTGACTATGCACAGCTCCCTGTTATTCAAAGTTTGCTCTGACATCTTCTTAAAGCAAAGGCTTATAGAAAATAAAATTCAGTGTGCAAAGGAAAACAGGCTCAACCAGATTTGTCTTGGTGTTTTCGAAAGAAAAGTGGCAGATCAGCTTTTGCAGGATATGGGAGAAGACATTCCAAGGAAAGTATATTTTAGCATGTTCAGTGTGTTTCATTACATCAAATGTTTCATAGGAGAACTGTTTTGTGATCTGCCAGTTCATCACAGGATGCTGACATTTGTTCTCAGAATCTCTACACAGTGAGGACTGAGATTTTGTCCTGTCCCCACTGTTTAACGATCTCTTAGTTGGTTTATGTAATTGGTAGGGATTTTGGGGGGCAGGTAAGCTTATCTCCTGCTTACAACACTGTTGTTTTTTTAAATTAATTGAGTTTTGACCATTTGTGGTGAATGTAGTATATATCAATTTACTGCATCAGCAATGTAGTGACATAATCATTTCAGTTGCTGCTCCACAAAGGGTTTGCTATTCGTCATCAAGGAGCACTGGTATTACTAAGTCTGCTTGAAATCCATCTTGTCAGTCTTATTTTGTCAACTCCTTTTTTGTTGTATTGGGTTTTATTCTTACTGCCAAGATCACCAAACTTTTGGGATGGAAGTCTTCCCCTTATCACTGGGGCCTCAGAGTTTGTTAGTCATGGAGTGAGTTGAGGGTGCACATAGCTTCCTCTTTGCCATAGCATTTTAATTTTCCATTTTATGTCTCTAGTTGACAGTTTGGAAGATTAGTTTCACTGGTTTATGCTTAGCTTTATTGCGCATTGATGTTTGACTGACAAATATTGGAGAAAACTGAACAGTTTTACTCTTGACTGTTGAGGGAAGATGAAATACTCAGCATCCAACAGTACAAATCAAAACGGGAAACACACAACTGACAGCCTTTAAGAAATATATTTTTTCTGTTTTTCTGCATAAACGATCCTGCTGGAAGTTCTGGGCAGTAACCAGTATGAATTTAATGTCACAGGACTATCCTGATAAAGCAGTCTCTAATCTCTTACAATATGCCCTCAATTGTACATGACAACTTATTGAATTCAATATATTGTGAAACAAAGGACTATGTCTTGTGTTAAAAGATCAACAGGAGGAGGAATAAATTGGAGAAATCTACATAGCTAGCTGTTGCTTCAAAAGATATTATATCTACCTTGAGCTCTCTACAGCAAAATAATCAGTCTTGCTGACTATCTTTTTAATTTTTAGGAGCATGGCCAGAATAATATAAAGAGAAGAATACACAGAGAAATTATTTCTGCTGTGGAATGACCGCCCATTCGAGCATATCTCCACGCAGAAGATGCTCTAGCTGAGAATCGAACCGGACAGCGTCTTACTGTGAGGCGACAAATGACCATCTTTGAGAAAACCTATCCCTTGAATAAACCACAAACCATACTGCTATTTGGCGGAAAAGATTACCATGGCATAGCTTAATCATAGAACTAGATTTTGTGTTTAACATTATGCTAGCATAAAACATACCATCACACTACCAAATAATGTGTGCCTGGGGGAATTGTTTAGTATCATCTTACTAGTTCATGGGCCACTTCTTTTCATGTTGTCTGTCTGTACCTACAGCCTCCCAAGAAGTGAGTGAAGTTCAGTGGCCCCTGACAAATAAACAAAACTGTCTTTATTTCTAGTATGTTGACAAGCAAGGAATACTTCCTAAGTAAGAATGGACTCACTGTGAAGTTGCTGCTAGCTAAAAATAGTACACAGAGAGAGAACTTGCATATTGCAGGTTTAGTAATAATCCTCCACATCCCAAAAATGGCATTTTTTTCTTAAATCATAAGTAAAACTACACATAGAAACATTTCACTGAAGACATGTTATTCTTACACAACTATCTGCATATGAAGGGTCTATATCAGTTGAACGAAAAGTGACATGAGCGAATACTAGTTGAGCGACACATATCGAGCGAAAGTTGTAAATTTCAAAAGACACAAATAAAACACCTAACACACGAAAACTCTCAGAAACTGTTTTATGCAGGGGGGGCAAGCCCCCCTGCACCCCCACACCCCAACTACTTAAATATACCAACTTTGAGATTGCACTCCATTGAAGTAAAGGGAAGAATTCCCTATGTCGATCTCCGTTCACTTTTGCGATATTTGCAAAATTCGCGCAATTTGTGTCGCTCAACAGGTATTCGCTCATGTCAGTTTTCGTTCGAATAATATAGACCCGCATATGATTAAACATTTTATTTCAAAGTAAAACTAAAGTATAAATGAAGTACAACTAAAACAAGGAAATCACACTCTTCAACATGCAGAAGGCATAAGACAATGTAAAGTAATAACTCACATTAGATAATGTGTGATATAATACTAATAATGTACCCAGCCAGCAAAATAATGAGTCCTTTAAATACACAGTACAAAAAATACAGTTAATGCAGTAAATTCAGATAAAGTAAAATGCAAAAACTGAAAAAGGTGAGAGCTGAAAAGACTAGATTGCAATCGCTGTCTGGTAAGATTTGCCAAACCACAAATATGTTAGTGATCCCATAGAGAAACCTATAGAGATTATTGCATAATGACAACGACTACTACAAGCACATAGCCAAGACTGCTGGTTAACTAAGTATGCAGATGACTGCAAACTGGGGGGTGTTGTTACATCATGCTGTGACAAACTCTCCAAACTGAACTTGCCCTAGTAAGTTCTTGGTGTACTAAAAATGAGTTTGAACTAAATACTAAAAAGTGCAGGCTCATCAGCTTGGTAGGCAAACCCTCTTCTCATCATACTGTCCAGACAATACTCCTCTACAAAATGAAAATTTTGTTATGGACATAGGTAATTGGTTTGACAGCTCTCTCTCTCGACCATCCTGAACAAACAGTTGTCAGGAAACCCTTTTATTTAGCTCAACTAATTGCCAAAGGAATATCATAAAGATATGAAGAGGTAATCACTCCCTTATACTCAGTTTTGATCATGCCACATATTGAGTACAATGCCTCCTTTAGGATGTATCTCACTAACTATATCAAGCAATAAGAAATACTGCAAAAGGTTCATAACTAAAATTATCACATGCCTAAAGTCCCTTAGCTATTAAGAGAGACTAGAAGTTCTTTTCCTTTATTCAGTGTCTTATAGACTTTTCTGAGGAGCATAGCCAACTTTAGGCACCAGTGAACCCTGCAGGGAGCCCCTAACCACACCAAGTTATCTTAAATTGATATTTTACAACATGTCTGTCAAACCAACAAAGCCAAGTACAGCAATCCTATATACTTACTAAACCAGGTGACTAATAATAAGTCTTATTTTATCTCCTTTAAAATTTGAAGATATTCTGGTTATAGTAACAGTGTTTTATCAAGTAACAGGCTTTACAATTCCATTAAATATTTTACCACTGACATAGTGTCCCCAGCTTAGTTAAACCTGCTGGTAGACAGTCTCTCCACTAAAACTAACAACATAGCCAGCTTTAGGTGCCTGCAATACCATGGTTACAGGGCCCCCTTTTATCATCCTTGACTGTATGGGGCCCCACAAAAGCTGCTGCTGGTTGTAGGAAAAATGAGGATAAAAAATGTACTAATTTCCTGATTATGCTGTTTTACCTTAACAGGTAAGTAATATGACTCTTTTAGGATAAAGGTGATAATGAACATGAACAAGGTAAGCACTAGAGAGATCAGCAGCCCAGAGGGACTGATCTCAGTGCACACCTTGGATCTTAAGAAGAGCTGAGGCTTACAATCTTCAAGGATAGTCTTCTATTTAAGGGAGATTTAGAAATACTTGCAGAACACTGCAGATACTATAATGTTCAACTTTGTTGTTGAAAAATTCTGTGAAATGCCAAAAATAATAGCAGAATAAAGGCTCATAACCAGGAACATGTTTTAACTACTACTCTAATTCACTTAAAAAGTTTTTGCACCAACATACATTTTTGGACAATTTTTGGACAATACGAGGTATAAAATTTTGTTGTCTGACTTTATTGACTGCCTGTAATCCTGAATGATTGACCAGGAAATCAAACTTTTTTTATGAATGACACAGCAAAATTATGTGGCAAAATCAGGGAAGGTTCTGAAATCAGGGACAGTGATAGGTATACATCACTCCTTAATGAGGTAAATAAAAGTGACTTATCCCTGCTGCTATCTGGTGACTGCTAAACAGCTGTCACTGATCTGGTGTAGCAGTAACAGTGTTGTACAATGTATTACTATCTGTTGAAATAAGTACAAAAGTAGTAGTGCTATGGCTTATGTATATATGTGCATGTGTGTCTGTGTGTATACAAACAATTTCACAGATGTTTATCTGTGCACAAACCTAATACTGCTGGGACGCATAGATTATTCTAACAGGTAACTATATTTTTTCTTTCGGCTTTCCCCAGTTAGGGGTCGCCACAGCAGAACTTCCGTCCGCTAATGATTGGCAGTGGAATTTTACGGTGCCGAGTTGCTAGCCCGATGTCCAACCTTCAAAAAAGGCATGCCCATTCACGCACCTACCTGCATGTCTTTAATGTCACTTGACCATGGGGAGGACATGCAGATTCCACACAGAAGGCACTCCAGCCAAGAATCGAACGGGAGAACCTCTTGCTGTGAGACGACAATGCTAACCGCTGCACCACCTTGGCCTTTAACTATATTTTAAAAGTAAGGCATAAAATATATCACAGAACATTCAGACATTTAGATCTTCTAGGAGTGTGGTGGCCCCCCACTCTCTCAGATTGTATAGACGGATACAGTGAGGCCCGCTTAATCATCCTTAACTGTATGTGGGCCTCACAAAAGCTGTTACTGGTCAGGGAAAATGAGTTGAAAAAAATCTATTAATTTTCTGATTACACACAGGGCTGTGATATGACCGTGTTAGGATAAAGCTGATAATGGCCTCTGCTCTCAACAGCGCCCATTTTAAAACCAGACCTACTGGGAAGTGTGTTTACAGAAAGTTGATTTAGGTTATGGGTGGTGCTGGGGTTTGTGTGGTTATTACTGCTTTAATTTTCATCAGTGTTAAATCTTAGAGGTGTGCACATGGGGTTATTATAGCTTGTGTTTGGCTGGGGACAATGAAGTCATTATTTATTTTACTTGTTTTACAGACCTTAGAGGTGTACAAGAAAGTTTCTATAGCTTGTGTAGGGGAAGTGTAATGTCTAGGAGCAACAAAGGAGAATACCTTATTGTAATCATTATGCTTTTTTTCACTTTCCTCACAATCACAAATTAGGCAGGTATAGAGGGAGATGCTTTTGGGGTTGGGGTGAGGAGGCATTAAATGTAAATGTATGGCAGCAGTCATTTAAAATACATGACTGTGGCAATTTGAAACTTTGCTTTCATTCCAATCTAACTTGAGAGGGATGCATAGGCATTGATTGTCTTTTTTGGGGATTAGGGAGGCAGGCTGTATTCCCAGGCAGGACCTGTGTATTCTCACAGCAATTGTCTTGTTAGTGTATTGTAAGCTCCTGTTTTATCAGTTTTGAACATTAAGCCTAGGGCACAACTGAAGCCATCCATGAAAGAAAAAAAAAAACAAGACTGAAATTATTTTCTTACTCATGATTTTTGTTTAGACCACTGTTGGATTAAAAAGTTAAGAAAATGCTTTAAAATGCATCTCAGAGAATTTATTACCCCATAGCTTCTGGGGGCACAAGCTTAATTGAGTTATTTCCTAAATAGCTATTACTGCTATGTCTTGGTCAGGAAAGGTGTGTTGAAAGGATGCAAGAAAAACTAAAGCTGAACTACAATGAATTTATTTCCTTATTCATAACTTCTGTGCCATCACTGGATGAAAACGTTGTGTAAAAAGAAAAAAAAAACTTTAAATTGCACATTAAAGCACATAGAAAGTTATGGCTTCTTGAAAAGTAAGGCAAAATATGAGAAAAGGAAGAAAAGGGTAATGTGTGTAGTTTGGGGATGCCAAGATGAGGGGGACAGAGGGGAACACTGGAGGATATGTGTGCTGGGGGTGCGGAAAATGTGAGCAGTGCCTAGGGTGCAATTTCACCTAAGCCCAGTCCTGTACATAGAGTTATTGTAACATATCATTGTGGAATTAAATGCCAGTAACTGTGAATGTCCTTTTTGTGAGATGAGCCCAAATTGTGTTGTACACAGGCCTGTTGTAATATAAGTGTATTGTAGCTACAGGTCAGTCTATGTGTACTACTCCTAGAGTTTTGCAACATAAACTAAAAGGCTGCATAGGAGGGGTGGCAGTGATAAGGTGATGCTTAGATTGAAAACACCTAGGGGGCCCCATCTTGACACATGCTGGGGGCCCCCAGAATGTTAATACCAGCCCTGCAGAGGAGAACTCTGTCTCACTTAACTCACCATTAGAGACCCAAATGTCCTAGATCTCCTGTTTCTTCAGAAGTCTAATATCTCCAGCAGCACTAGAACCAGGGACCTAAATCTTCACTAACAGATAAGTAAAACATGATGAAGAGATACGTTTATAACCCAGTAAATCCCAAACCTTTGGAATAAATGTTTCCTGCATTCTAAGCAGTCTGACTCACTATCTTCCTTTAAACATAACCTAGATGACTGGATGGGTATCCACAAATTTACTTCAGGAATGACAGGTATGACCCTCCTGAGGAAAGGAGATGCTGCCTGTGGGAGGGTTCTGATAAGGTGAGAATAGTCATGAGAGGCAGTGACCTTGGAATATCTGGGGATCTAGGAAAAAAAGGATTTTAAAAGAAATGTGTAGACTATAAGAATATATTTACAAAGTACCTGAATATCATATATATGTAAAGAAAAGTTGACTGAGTATGAAAAAGTAATAATGCAGTCATAGCTTTACTTAGTTACCTCAACGATGGATCTCTTTGAATGTGATATACTTGTTTATAGAGGCTTTCAGTACAAGTAAAATTACATAAACAGAACAAACCAACATGTAGAACAATTGCTAGCCATTGTTGCATTGCAATGAAAATGCGTACTGTAGACTATGAAGATATGCTGTGAATATAGCTATGATTTATAACTATATCACATAGAAATAAGACATACAACAGTGTCCACAACTGGTTTCCTAATGAAGAAGTTGCCACTATGCCATACTATTGCAGTTTCAAAAAATCCAAACAACAAGCAGAAGCTGTGTCCCAGAGGCATGGGTATAGCCCTCTTCGGGCGGGGGGGGGGGGTGGGTAAACTCAGAATGCGGCTAAAATACTCACTAAACCCTCCTAAATAGAGGAAACCAACTTATTGTATCAGCTTGGGATAACAATCAGGAATAAAAATTATTTAGATTGCTAGAGTTAAAATAAACAGCTTTAAGAAACTTTAAAATTTAGAGAGATTAGAGTTGCTTGTCTTTTTTCTCTGATTCTCTCCTAGTGCCTCGTCCAGATTCATAACAAAGCCATCGAGGGATGTTCAGAAGGGTAGTTTTGGCTTGGTTTGGAAGTGTCACCTTCTGTTCATTGGCCTGCAATGAAAACTCACAGCAAATAACTAAAAAACTAACAGGATCCAAAGGTAAGCTCGAGCAGATGAGTCGGGTCTATATCATATAAGCGAATCTTACAAATTGCGAATGCTCATAATATCGAACATACTGGACCTCAAACTTCCTATTGTGGGGGGCTGTGCCCCCCCACAACTCCTGCTAAATATATATTCCAACTCTGAGATCACACTACAGTGAGGAAAGGGAAAATATCCCATTCTTCACTGTACCGCAATCTCAGAAAAAGCACTTAGAGGTCTGGTACATTCGATATTATGAGCATTCGCAATCTGTGTGATTCGCTCATATGATATAGACCCGATGAGTCATCCATCTTTGTTTTGAAAATAAAGAGGCAGGATGCAGTTCATTCTTTTATAGAAATTTTTTTATTGTAGGGTCTTGTAGGATGCTATCTAAGTGCTGTTGAGTGCGCTTGCAGTTTAAAAAAATAAAAGAAATGAGGACTGAAACACTCCAACTAGTAACGTGAATTAAAAAGGTCCCATATGGTGAGGTGAAATGCATGTCTTTATTTTATCACAGAACACTGCAGTAATATGTATACCGCACTAAACATCATGCAGATTATTATTTGTTTGACGTGATACATCAAAACAGTAACTGAAGAGCTGCACATCTACAATATAGAATCCCACATACAGTAACAGAAAAGATTACCTTTGAACTACTATTAACAAGTAAACAGATGGGAAATACAGACTTGTCAGGTTACAGGTAAAAAGCTAATGTTACCAGTTGCAGGCCTTTTATCATAAAATCTACCCAGCAGTTTCTCACAGCCTGTTGTTGACAACAATAGTTGTAAATAATGACAGTTGCACTGCTGGCATGTGTGTGTGTGTGTGTGTGCACGTACGCCCATGCATGCATACATGTTTGCTTGTGTTTGTGCTGGAGATGTAGGAAGTGGTTGCATTTAGTTGGTGATCTTTGGAAGATAAAGTTATCATGCCAAAGTTATTCTTTAGAAATCCATATCCTTTACACTAAAACCCACATACCTGAAATTACCAAAATATATGAAAATGCAGTTATCAAATTACACTATTACAGTTTTTAGTTTTTGTAAGGTAAGGGAAAGGCGTGTCGCTTGCACCCTCCAACCTGGAGTTAGTGTTGCCACACCATGTTGATTCATATTCTTAAGACAAGAGCATATTCAAGATGTGCAGCTAGGAACCCATATCACTAATTCTCTAACTTAATTTGACATCAGGGTGATGATACAAACAGGAAGAGGGCCAGAGAGCATAATGCCAAAGATGGTGGGGTTCAAAGGCAATCCCCTACAAAACAATTATTTCCTTGCTGTTCAATTTTAGAAAAATGTGGCTGGGTATGTGCAGCTATTCATTAAACTGTGTCACAGTGAGATAGAAACATAACATGAGTTTGTCTCTGGAGACAAAGATCTTAACTACGAGGCAGTCCAAAGTGTGCAACAACAAAGTTCAAATGGTATTAGGTGTTGCAGGAAGTGATAGCAGGTCTGCAATCACAACTAAGTGAATAAAGGTCACTTCTCAAAGTCACCTAGAACTAGTCAACTTGATGGCACGGTGGGAGTGCTGGCAGCCTTAGTCTAAGTAAAGGACTGGCGGCTGGAGTTCCCATCACCAGCTCTCCTTATCTCAGTGGTAGGGTAGAGCCTTGGCCTGACTACAGGTACTGGAGGAGACCATGAGTCCTTGCTCAGGCAAACCAACACCAAAGGAAAATGTAGAAGTGCAGCCAAGTCAAACTGCATGTTTTTTTGAAGGTGTGAGGAAATAGATGCATCAATCAGTTGATATGCTTTTAGAAGGAAGGAAGAAACATATATACCTAGAATAATTCCAAGCAAATACAAGGAAAGCATCTGTACTCCAAAAAACAGTGAGTAGGAGTCAGGATTGCACCTAAGATTCTAAAGCTGTCAGACAGAGATATTATGTTGTGGGGCAGGGTGTAGAGATATCTGACACATGAGTTGGCAATGGCAGATGAGCATGTGGTGACAAAACATGTTTTGTATGACATAAAAACACAGGCTATGGAAATAATAGTTGAATACAGTATGAGAGGACAAACTCTTACAATGCTTTAAGAATGCATCTGAAAATTCAATGTCATTAACCTTTTCAACTAATAACATAAATGTATTACTATAGAAAGTACAAAAACACAGAAGCTAAACCTTTAAGCGTTTACTTTATCAGTTCATTCATCATCCTTTGTCAGAGTTATACTTGTAGGTTATCCGATGCTTAATGCCTTGGAAGCATCTGCCCTGTTTTCCATCTAGTGCTGCCCAGTTGCATCTAACTCCCATAGCGACCCCATGAACAGACAATGCCATCCATCTTGTTCTAAAAAGGTACTAAATCATAATTTATATAGCTTGTTTTTTTATCAGGCAAAACATACTTTGATAGCACATAATCTCATGACAAAGAGAAACTCCACTATACAACTGCCTCATGTACACAGACAACCCTCTCCTCCTACCACCAAACACTAATATATGCGAGATGCAATTATACAGCCAAACTGGAGGCAAAGCTCTCTCAACCCAAGACTGGAACTGACAGTCAAGAGAAGGGAAATACTTGCAACACACCACCAGACTCACATAGACCTACTAAACCAACACCGGCAAATATCACAGATAAATACACGAAAACATACTCGGAGGCTCTAAATAAAAATCTGCAAAAGCAACAGAGACCTCCAAAGCAGATACCCAAGCAACCTCCACACCCCATCACAAACCATGAAACACATACTTCACATAATCAGTGTGCCACGCAATCACAACCCTTAAGGCAAAATAACATACCCAACACACTAGTAATAGGCGACTCTATAGTCAGGCACACTGATGTCCCACTAACTAGGCTGGACAAGGAGAAGGTTACAGTTAGCTGCCTGTCAGGTGCCAGGATCCGCCACATAACACAAGCACTCAGGTCACTCCAGAACAAGTACAAATACAACTCTGTCATTGTCCATGCTGGTGTGAATGACCTAAGACATACCTCCCTGGACTACATGAAAAGAGACATGGAAGAGCTCTCTGATCACATAGCCCAGGCCGGTATGACCCTGACCCTGAGTAGCATCCTGCCCTCACCAAGAATGATGCCACAGTAGAAAGAAAAAATGATCAATTTCAACAATTGGCTAAGTTTCTGGTGTCATTCAAAGGGGATCCAGTATCTGTCTGGGATGACATGCTCGACAAGCCACATTGCTTCGCAAAAGATGGCTTGCACCTGTCACACTTAGGCTTTTGAATACTAGCCAAGGCTTTTGCCACCCCCATAGTGCCTTTTTTAGGCAAGGCTCAAAAGACAAACCCACCACCGTAAACAGCACAAGTAACCAAAAACTGAGAGTAATGCTACTCAACACCAGAAGTCTAAACTTCAAAATGCATACACTCGAGGCACTAGTCAGTATGGAGAACATCGATATCTGTGCAGTAACAGAAACCTGATTTAAGGCTGCAGAGAGCACCCCAGCACTATCAGCCTATAACTCATACCATACTTTTCAGCCACAGAACCCGGACCGAAACACAAAAGGCGGGGGTGTATCCATATTCATCAAGGATACCCACACCTCCAGGTTAGTGGTGCAGCATGATGACTCAGGCATCATCCATGTGCAACTAACAATGGGCAAAACTGCAATTCAAATTGTAGCTTGCTACAGATCACCCACCATGACCCAGGACCCCCATTCCGCATTTCTGGAGACACTGGAAAATATGAAGGTCCTACCAAATGCCCTGATATTGTGTGATTTCAATTACCCAAACATTAACTGGGAGAACTACTGAAGTACTAACTCCCTTACCCAATGCTTCCTAGAATTTATAAACTCGAACGTCCTGGATCAACTGGTCAACACCCGCACCAGAGGTGACAACATATTGGACCTGGTCATCACCAACATAGGTGACCAGTGTTCCACACCGGAAGTCAACCCCTCGCTGGTTAGATCAGACCATAGACTAATCACTCTGGATATCTACATTTCGCCCCCACCCCCAATCAAGGAAACCACCGTGAAAAACTTTTCAAAAGCAAACTTCACATTACTTAAGACCAAGGTGGAAAGGTTCACAGCCCTCATGCTAAAGGACAATGCTGTCCAAGCTGCTGAATCCCTTTCAAAGGCACTCTATAAGCACCTGCAAGAATGCATGGTTCGTGCTATCCCAAGCAAAACTAAGACTCACTCCTCCAAGAAAAGGAAACCAGTCTGGTGGACCCCTTCCATAAATAAGCTATACAACTGAAGGAGGAAACTAGTGCAGAAAAGAGTAACATTCCAAGAAGAAAAGACATGCCTGATCAGTATCAGCAAGAAACTATGATCCCTCATAAAATCATCCAAGGCTAGCTTCAAAAGAAAAATTGCCAAGGACTCCAAAAATAACCACAAAGCATTCTTTAGCTATGTCAAGAACCTAAGTGGAAACTCTCAGATCTGCTCTGAGTTAGTGCAGAATAGCACTGAATAGACTGATACTGCCAACATTCTGGCATACAGGTTTAGTGCAAACTTCACCCCCCCCTCTCACACCCTAAAGGGCCCATAACCATACCAGAAGACTGTAGAGCCCTGGCAGTCAGTGACACACAGGTTAAAACAGCCCTATCCAAAGCCAAAAACACAGCTTCAATGGGACCGGATGGTGTCCCAGGCTATGTCTTACATGAGCTCCAAAATGAACTAACCCCTCACCTAAACACACTGTTCAAACTCAGCCTCTCTATAGGCTAAGTACCCACAGAGTGACGGACAGCAACAGTTATCCGGCTCCACAACGTTGGAGCCACAACGGACCACGGGAACTATTGCCCTATAAGCCTGACTAGCCTGATCTGCAAGGCTATGGAGGATATCATCATGGAACTCATTAACAGAGACATTGGGAAACTCCAAACATTGGACACTACACAGTTTGGCTTTGTTAAGGGCAGATCATGCCTCTTAAACCTGGTGGACTTCTTCGAGACAGTTACCAAGGCTTTAGATGAGGGAAAGGAGGTCCACAAAGCCTACCCAGACCTAGCAAAGGCTTTCAACACCATTCCCCATTCTGGTATTATAGACAAGCTCACCAGCCTGAACATAAACCCCTACATCATGAGATGGGTTGCCAGATGGCTCACAGATAGAACCCACACAGTGAGAGTTGCAGGCTCTAGGTCTGACTCTAAACTGGTTACAAGTGGCGTTCCCCAGGGCTCAGTCCTGGGACCCCTCTTGTTTTGTATATAGTTCTCAGAGGTACAGGCAAGCACAGGCGGACTATGGCTGTCCAAGTTTGCAGATGACTGCAAACTGGGGGCCATAACTGACTCTCCGGCTGATACAGACATCCTCCAGAAGGGTCTCACTGAGACGGATACTTGGTGTCAAAATCATGGCCTCAAGCTAAATGCCAAAAAGAGCATAGTCACCCCCTTTGGAAAAAACAAAGTACCCGCGAACTATCACGTGGTAGTCCCATAAATACAGAAAATGTAATAAAGGATTTGGGGACCCAAGTAGATAGTAATCTCTCCTTTGATAATCATATTGCCAAGGTGGTTAGAAAATCCTTCTATGTAGCCCACCTAATCACAAAAGGGTTTGCATCAAGAACAAAAGAGGTTATTGTGCCCCTCTACTCATCACTCATCAGACCCATCATAGAGTACAACACCATTGGGATGTACCTTATATGACACCTGCAACAGCTGGAAAGACCACAGAAGTACCTCACCAAGAGGATTACTGGTCTCAAACAGATACCCTATGCAGCCCGACTGAAGAAACTCCAGCTGTACTTGGTTGCATACCGTTTACTCAGAAGTGATCTCTGCCTGACATACAAGGCCATGTCCAACCCAGAATTGATGGACATGCTCCACCTAAAAAAAAAAACAAATCCTGAGAGCCACATGCTCTAGGGATCTAAACCTCACCACAATGATAAATAGGACGTGCTGGAGGGATAGATTCCTGCCCCAGAGACTCCCCATGCTTTGGAACAGGATTCCAATCTACATTAGGCAGAGCCCCTCACTAACACTCTTCAAGAGAAACCTTGACGAGTGGATGGGAAACAGAAAATTTACCCCGGGGATCACTGCAGTGGCTCTGCTGGATAGAGGCACAGGGAACTAATGGCTCTGCTGGACAGGCACAGGGAACTAATCTAAGGGGGCAGCAAAAGCCAACACATTCTGGCTAAGCTTATAGATGCCCTCGGGCAGATAGCTTAGTACTTGCCTATGAACCTAAATGTTAAGCGTTATGTCCTTACCCATAGCCACAAACTACGCACATTAGCATCCAATTACCTTATAGCATATGCACAGTGTAAGTAGTTGAGTTTTTAAAATGGGTCACCTTTAAAAAAGGCTAGATGTCCAACTCGTTCTAGCCAGGCAGAGATGATAAAAACCTTTAAAAAGTCAACATACTGGGATTTGGTTTAGAGTCTCATGAATGAAGCAGCTTAAAATGAGGATGCCTGTGAATCCCTGATAAAATCATACTTTTTCTGGAAATGGAATTCAAATTTGGTGTTTTTAAATTGAAAAGATATGAAGATAAGTCAAAGGAACTGGGGACTGAAGGGGAAAACAGCTATCACTGGATAGTAAAATAAATATAGTGATGCAGATCTTGAGAACACAGATTGCAGAAGTATCTAAGAACCCAACAATGAGACAAAACTAGCAGAATTTGAGTGGACTGACAGAAAAAGTGTGCAATACAACAATGTACAGTAACAGAACAAGCATCTACAAGGGTGTAGCCAGGCATACCCTTTATACTCAGGTGAGTACATTTTTACTGACTATCCATCAGAAGCATTGTGGATTAATGAGCCCTACATATAACAATCCAAATTAATCTGTAACACGTAAATCTCTACATAATATGCTTAGACATAGGAATGATCTTCTAAAACAGTCTTTGTAATACTTGTAGGAGACAACAGCAGACAGTTATGAAGACATTTGGAAAAAATGTGCATGTTTTTAAATGCAAAGCAGGCATACATCTCAACCTCTTAGATCAACAAATCTGGAGAAAGCCATAAATAAAAGTGGACAAAGGCCCAAAAATAGGGACAATTTTTAAATATAGCTCTTCAAAACTTAGAAAGTTGATAGAATAACAGATTTTTGCATTAGCATGAATTTTCTGAAGGGTATAAAGTCTTAAACTCAAATGTCTGTCATTATTTTAACTTCAGTCTTTAATGATTTACCACTAATGTGCCAGAAAAACACAATTTTATGAAAAATGGACAAAAAACATGAGGCACAAATCTGGACATTCTGCACAAATCTGTAGGGTTGAGAGGCATGAAAGCAGGTTATAGGTAACAATATGAGACTGTGAGTACAAAGTGAAACTTTCTGGTTATACTCATGAGCAAAAGATGAAAGCCAATGATCTTGTAAAGAAGTGGATACATTAAGTGGAAAATGGATCATAAAGAAAATAGGACTTGGTGACCCTATCTGTGCTCAGTGAGGACAGCAGAGTCTGAGAAATCACTTAAGATTATGTTGTGTGTGTGTGTGCGTGTGTGTGTGTGCATCTATCGATAGAGACTGAATGAAATGAAGAAAATGAACTAGCAGGTTGGCTGGTTGACTAACACACTGACTGACATTGATGTGTACTAAATTTTGTGCATTTATAATGAGCTAAAAGTTGGCAGGTAAGGAAGATAGAAGATGTGGTCTGTATAGTTTAGTGACAAAAGGTACGAGTGTTGAAATTTTATTCATAGGAACTATTTTGCCTGAACTCACTAACACTGATATTATCGGAGAGCAGTGAACCATAACAACATCAAAAACACCAAGAGATGCATATACAACCAAGATGGGTATACAGACCGAAGGAATATAAGTGACTGAGTGAGGAGTGAAGCGACATAGACTGGAGGGTTGAAAAAAGCCTCCAAAAGGTCACATCTCCAGAAAGGAATCACACTGGAAAGAAGAGTAACAAAGAAGGACACAGATAAAGAAAGAGTGAAAACATTTGAAAGTTGACTGTGAAAAGATATAAAGATGAACAGAAGGTGAAATATCAGAAACTGACAGAGTGAAAGGGAAGCCAAGAAGGTAAATGTGTCGAACAATGGCAGTAGGTACCTGAGATATGATGTTGAGCTCCCATGGGAGATGAGGAACAGAAAAAGAGAGAGATTAGCATAGAAATTAAGACAGAGCATGATAAAATACTGTAAATGATACAGTACAAAGAGGACGGATGACAGCTCAAAGACCTAGTCCAGCTAAGGGAGTCCATGACTGGAGATATTAGGAATGGAGGAAGAAATGCAAAATAAGGAAGCCATACATTTATTTCCTTCTTAAGGGTGATTACACACACTAAGAATAAAGGGATAGGACCTGGTTATAGTATCAAAAAGTCAGAGACTGTGCCATTGGTTTAAATAACTTTAAAGAACTTAAATTAAAAGTATGTATGACATGGGGGATTAAGTCTAAATAGGATTCTCCAAGTACTACAAAAGTTAGATGTACTTCTAACTTACTGGAAAGGGTAATATTCAAAGAAACAAAATGTGCTTTTATTTATCATTGAGACAAATAAGAGATGATATGAGTTTCTAAAAAAGGAAGCCAGTCAGAATGAAGCAAGGCTTAAAAAACAACAATTAAGAAAGAAATTATATAATGTAGAATAAATAAATCTTGACAGATTATAAGAGCCATGTAGAATGACTATTGGAATAATATGGAAGTAAAACAGAACAAATGTGTGGGCAACTTTAGTGGAAAGTTTGACCAGCAGAAATGCACAGGTCAGCATGATATAAAGGTGGGGGGAGTCTTTCACAAGCAAACATGGGAGAATGTACACAATTAAACATTGAAATCCCACAATATGTCAGGAAATTGAACAGAAATAAGGATGTAAGGGGGTCAAAAAAAGGAAGCAGTGTGAAAAGAATGAACTGAAAACTGAAGAAGGGACATAAATAATGATCTTGCTACTGAAGCCTAAGAATGATCTAGTATGTGGACTGTATACGGATTATATATTAAAGTTATGTATAAGCTGCAATACAGAATGGAACTAAAGTGTTGCAGGTTGCAGAAACAATGAATGGTGTTCAGTGGCAGGGCCTTTTGGCACTTGGGATCTCCTAAAGTTACATTGATAAAATTCCAAGGTAAGGAGTAATAACGACAGCACAATGCATAGGTGGAATGTGTGACAGTCATAACAGTAGCAACATATATGTAAGGAGTACGAAAAATGATAACCAATGTTACAGAAAAGAAAACACAAGAGGAGTAATCTACTGAATGAAGAAAGTTAACAAAATGCAGGGATAGTGATAAGAACAGCCTTCAGGCTCTTTGATGGTAGAAAAGCATCTCATGTCCAACTAACTCAAATGTGGTAATGCAATGTAAAACAGTATATGTGCATTCTTAAAAGAGCAACAGCACATACTAATCTTAAAATGACAATGATTATACATGTACACAAAGTAGAAGCTTCATTTTACTTATCTCACATCTGTCCCTTAAGATAAAAATCCACAGCAGATACATCAAACATTTAACAATCCAAACTAATTCTACAAAAGCATATGGTTAAGACATATTCACAATTCTATTACTTACAAAACATTAAAAATGCATTACTAACAAATGTTTGCAAAGTCAACAAACAAATACAAAATGACTCTGGTACAACTCCTGAAGCTGTTAGGTACACAAACCTAATGACTATTTCTAGTTACCAAGGTACTGATCAAAACTGGATCTAGGAACAGAATGTGAACCTGCAGAAGGAAAACCTTGAAACAGGCTATTATAACATGCATAAGAACTTGTATAGTCATTAGACAAAGCTGAATCAACAGGATCAGGAATATAGGTTTTCTCTGACAGGACAGCACACAGTCTGTCCCTGAGAATATTTGAACTCAAACTTTCACCTTTATCTACAATGCTTAGTTGAGGTACATCTGCTGTCAATAAATGTACAGTTTTCCTGGACATGGATCTGGTTATTCCTGACTCAGACTGGTCTGATTATCTTTCTGGAGCATTGCATTCATGTTGACACTCACCAGGTAACAGTTGGATATGTCATCTGTTTTAACTAACCGCAGTACTATGTATATGCACCATACAAGATCATTGGTCTTCTAAATTGTGGCTCCACTTTTTCCCACCCATTAAGAGGACAGTTTGACTTTGATGGTAGACTGGTAGCCGATGTGTGAAATTATATCAATCATAAAATGTTTTGTACAACTCCTGGGGAATTACTTTAGGCATAATATTACATGTCAGTTTGTATTTGGCTTCTTATCATAAGCAATGAAGATCTTACTCCAGTCGCACTAGGTGGAGTAGCTTGATAAGCCATAAGAGCCCAGTTATGATTTGTTTGCTTTAAAATTCCTTTTTTTAACACTTTTCTCAACTTCATTAGTTGAATGCAGATAATACATAATGACTTGATATAATATGGGAGAAACCATAGTCTGCAACAAATGGTGAAACTCACTTGACATAAAATGTGTACAGTTATCTATAACTAGGTTAATAGGTAGATATATCATGAAAACACTGTTTTGAATCTGGCTATTATTTGTTGACAAGTTGTAGCTAGTACATGGATTAACAAAAAAGTAGGTTTTGCCTTCATATTCATATACGTTAGCAGCTGTCTTTTGCCATGGACTTTAAGATAAGGGTGTTGGCATAACTGTTTCTCATCCCTGTAATAGTTTATTTACAATGCAGAGCTAACACTTGGACACCAGGCTTACAATATTTTGGTTTATGTTTCGTCACCAAACTGACATTTTGCCTATTTCATGGTATTTGGTAAGACCATGGTGACCTTTATGTAGTTGTCATAGCATTTCTGCTCACCAAGATGAGGATGCTACAATTTGTCTTGGCATAACAAATCACCATGGTCATTTAACTTTGCACTGACTGTATAGTATTTACACATACACTCTTTTTTTGTGTCCATTGCCTTGGTTATCCATGTTGAAGATGGAAAATAGCTTATAGCTCTCAGCCATTTTACTCACTTGCTTAAGTTTGTCTATTTCTTGTGTAGTTACTGTCTAGTTATCATTATGCTTTGTACATCGCTGGCAGTGTCTTCTTCGATATTAGATAATGTTTGGTCATGTAAATGATAATACATATGCAATGACGAGTTGTTTGCCAGGCACATCAATTATTCCAGCACAGCACATTCATAGTCTCATTAACAGTCTTTGGCACCTTGGTGGTACTTTATCTACATCATACAAGTTGACTGGTAGAACCAATGGTTTGCCGTCAGACTGGAGCAGGAAACTATTGAGTCCTTACGTATTTGAAGAACCTTTCATATGCCCACACACTTTAAAGGAACTCTTTTTCAACTTTTGAATATCTCTATTCAACACTGGCATTCTGGCACATTAGGCAACAGGACATAACAGATGCACATCCATTTGGAGTAATGCTGTACCACAGCTACTACCATCTGTACTTTGGTTTAGTGACATCATAGTATGCAAGCACTAGAGCTGTTAGCATTTTTTTACTTGGCAGAATGTATGGGCTTATGCCAGTCCCCACAACCAAAGTACATCTTTCTTTAACAAGCCTGTTAAAGGGTGAAGCACTGTTGAAAGATCTGGAATAAACTTGCCCAAGTAACTAGCATACCTAGAACTTGTCTAAGCTTAGTTACATGATGGATTTTGCAACTCAGCTACTGATCCAGCCCCACTTGCATTTGTTCTGATTCCACTAGCACTTGCGCTGTGTACAAAACACTGCAAGCTCCGCTTTACAAAAGTGGCATTTGTCTAGTCTGCAGCACTGATTCTAATCTTAAATCACTCATTTCTTTATCTGGACCAAAAACCAGGATACTATCAATACCACCACCACCACCATCATCCAGACCACTGAGTAAATCAGTCATATTACACAGAAAGATTTCAGGTGCTAAGCTTTTACCAAATGGCAGCCATTTAAAACAGTATCTTCAGACAAAGGTAATGAAAACTGTTAGTTGTTGACTTTCGCTGTCTGATGATATTTGCCAGAACCAATTAAAAGCATCCAGCTGGGAAAGCACTCTAACATTAACATGCTTGGGTGCTGTGTCTTCTAATGTAGGTAGTATGAACCTTTCACACACATATCTGCATCACTGAGCTTTCTTAAATCAACACATTTTCATACTCGTCCTTCTTTTTAATAGCAGGGAACATAAGAGATGACCACTCATTTTGTTTAATTACAGTTTCAGTAATGCCAAGGCTGTGCATATGATTAAGCTCTCGTTCTACTTTGAGTAGCATAGGAAATGGAAGCCTCCTGGATATGGTCAAGGTATATGGAAAAGCATTCAGCTTTAGCTTAAACTTTCATGGTTCCAAATTAGGTAGGCTACCATCACCAAAAATGTCTATACTTGCTTCAGTGACATTGGCAATTAAGACCACTCTGCATGCCACAGCTGAGCAGATAATTTGTGTATGGACCATCCATCTACCTTCCACTCACATAGCTAAGAATTGTTCAACTGATACACATGCACTTGACTGGAAGGGTATGAATATCAGGTTCCATTTTGTGCAATGACAGACAATTTGAGAAGATTATATAGAGCATGTGATATTACATTAACACTGATGCCCTCTATCAATCTTCATATGTTCATAAGTGATTTATAGGCAATAACCCCAAGGGCCATTTTTAAGGGGTCTATATTATATGAAGAAAATTTCATATAACCGAAAGCTCAATGAGCGAAAATCCCAGACATTGAAAAAAAAATTGTGGGGGGCTGCACCCCCACACCCCCAGCTAAATATATATTCCAACTCTGAGATCGCACTACAGTGAAGAAAGGGCAAAAACTCCAATATTCACTGCACTGCGATCCCACAACACACACCTCGATGTCCGGGAGTTTCGCTCATTAGAGCATTCGCTTATATGAACTTTTGTTCATATAATATAGACCCATTTTTAAGTCTATTCATGCTTCCTAAGAATCAAACCCTGTACAGTGTGTCTGTCAGGTAAACAACTTAACCATTATGCTAACCAAAGCCCAAAAACAGGAACTTTCATGAAGAGGGACTTGAATCTTCCAGTCTGCTTCTACATCAGAGACATTAGCAACTAAACTAAGAAATACTGACTATTTTCAGTAAACAACCTCTTTAATCAGCTTTATTTTACAAATGACAGCAAAATATTCCTTGTTCTTATATCTCTTACACCTTCTGCCACACACAGCACTGGTGCATGCCTTTCAACTGTCCAGAATTTTGTAGCATGTACAGATTTATGTCACATATTTTTGGTTTGCTCCTTGTAAAAACAGTGTTTTTCTAGTAAACCAGTGAAGATTAAAGTTAGTGAATAGTGACAATGTTTGAACTTCAGACTACTTCAGAAAATGCAGGCCAATGCAACATCTGTTATTTTAGCAGGTTACTAAGTTTGATAGAGCTTCCGCGGTGGTGCAGCGGTAGCGCTGTTGCCTCACAGCAAGAGGTTCTCCCGTTTGATTCTCGGCTGGAGTGCAGGGAGTGCCTTCTGTGTGAAGTCTGCATGTCCTCCCCGCGGTTGGGTGGGTGTTCGAAAGACATGCGTAAATGGGCGTGCCTTCGTTGAAGGATGAATGTCAAGCTGGCACCTTGGCGTTTGTGAAAATCTACTGCCAATCATTAGGAGACCAGAGTTCCGCTGTGGTGACCCCTAACCGGGCAAAGCCGAAAGACAACAACAACTAAGTTTGATAGAGCAATATTTACACTATGTCCCTGATTTTTGGACTTTGTTCCCTATTACTTTTGACTTTGTCCATAATTCTTGTGCTAAGAGTTTCAGACTATGCTCTGACTCATTATGGTAATGGTTACAACTCATGCATTTGCCTGAATTACACTAACTCTGCTTATTGTGCATTCATTTAGTTTGCCAAAATCATGACTCTTTTTAAATTTACCGCTAACCTTGAAACATTTTGCTACACAATCATCATGTGTCATGTTTAAATTAGCCACAAAACCAACACAAAGGCGGCAGAATAGATCCAAACACAGCTCTTTTGCAAATCAACACAAGGCAGCAGGATAAATCCAAACACAACTTTATTCGAAAAAGAACCTGGATTAGTGCTTTTGTTCTAATATTTTAAAACTTCTTCAGCTAAAATAGCTTTTCTTAGCCAAAGCTTTATATACAAAGTTCAAACACACAGTAAACAGGCACATGACAGTTGAGTCCTTCTTAAAACTTAAATTTAAAAAGACAAGTTCTTTAAAACACAGCCTTATAACAAATGAATTTTCTAAAAGCATATTGTAACAGCATTATAAACCTATATGCACACATACATGGTAATCCCATCCAAAAACATAAAACATATTAATAAAATATGAAAAAAAATGTATATGTAAATATAAATAGATGTGGAAAAACTTTTTATCTACACAATGCTTTTAGTTTTAGTAAGCAGGCAACTGAGGTTTGGCCATTTTAAACCTGGTAAAGTTCCAGCATTAAAACAGAGCTGCCAGTACAGCTCCGTCCTTTCAAGTAATAGGGACCAAGCCCTC